>NW_004955456.1:1675215-1710423 GCF_000276665.1 Chinchilla lanigera | reverse complement strand
ATATTTCTTGAGTCCCTGAGTAAGAAAGAAATGAATTCCACTATTCTATACATAAATGGTTTTGATTTCTAGGTAGTTTGCTTCCTCATCAAAATTATACCAACAATGCTGTATGAGCTTTGCACAAGCTGTGCTGCAGAGGAGAAAAGATAATAAAAAGAACGCACCTTTGAAATATACTTTAGCTTGGAACTACTAACTTAGGTTCAGTCTTACCCATCCACCACCACTACAGTTATTTTTCTATTTCAGTAAACTCCTTTTTTTCCCCAGTTCAAACTGGGACTGTCTCTCTTTTTATTATATCCTTAGTGCCTTCTTTCCTTAGTTTGTAATTTGTGGGATACACATTACACACATTTTCTTAAAAAATTCTGTTTACTTTCTGCATGGTTATCTAAAAAGAATACCTATATTGACATAAATAAACTGAAGATTATTTAAACACTCAAAGAAAATATTCTTAAGTGACCCCGTGCTCATTGGTACATCCAAGAGGAGATGGAAGATCACTGATGCCTGGATTGCTTTTCTGGTCTCCCAGGCTCTCCACAGAGACAGGCAGCAGCTGATGGCCAGGAACACACCCAGTGGGCTCTGTCCCTTTGCCCAGCATCTAGTTTTCTCTTCCAGCCTCCAGTTCGTCCTTTGTAGCAGAGCATTCTGCTGCAGATGTTTGCTGAACGCCTGTCTGTCTGTCCAGGTATCAGTGCCGGGACACGGGCTGCAGAGGACCTGGGCACCTTGGCTGGGAGAGCTGTGCCCACTGAGGATGCCATGTCACTGGGGAGCAGTGAGCATATGGTGTAAGCTGAGTTCACTCCATCTTGACCTTGGATCCCTGCCTCTACGCCATCCCCTTTGGTTTGTTTTACATGGTCTTCTTCTAACAGCAACACAGCAACACAGATGTATTCTCCACGAGCTCTTTGCAGTCTGCTCCGGGGAGAACTTCCGTTTCTTTTAAGCTGGTGGCTGGTAACCTCCAGTCTCATCACCACAGTCCGTGTTTCCTGCAGGCTTCCAGCTCCACCTGCACCTGCAGAATTCACCGCCAGGACCAGGACGTGCTCCACACTGTCATGAGTGACAAACAAATGGCTTTGCAAACGCCTGAAGCTCCTTCAGCTCCATTTCAGTGTCTAACCCTCTGGACAGATTTCAAACAAAGGGCAGATTTCAACGTCAGCACTATAAATTTGAAAAGGTCATATCAAAACTTTTATTCAAATTTTGATCCAGACAGTGCAAATTATACTAGCTTTGAACATGGAATAGATGGATTCAAACTCATTGCAAACAAAACGTTAAGAGCTTGATATTAAAAGCTTAAATATAGCTTCCATATATGCATGAAAATATGTATTAATGAATATTTATATAATCATCCCTGGGTACCCAGAAAAATCATCACCAGGACAACCTGAGGATAATAATATCTTCGTATGCACAAGTCCCTTATAAAAATGCCAGAGTACTTTCTTATAACCTACACATGTCCCCTTAAGCATTGTGAATCATCTTCATGGTACTTACAGTACCTAAGGCCATATGAATATCATGGAAATAGTCACCATACCATAGTCTTTAGAAAATAGTGACAAGAAGATGAATGTTACATGTTTAATGCAGACAGTACTTCAAATAATTTTGATTCATATTTGGTTAAATCCACAGACACAGAGTCCATGAATATGGGGAGCCAGTTGTATATGTGTGTGTGTACAAATATATTTTTATATATACATAAATCGCAGAAATGCAAATTAAGATCAAAACTACATATGCCATTCTACAACCATAAGGCAGTCTCCCTTTCCTAGGCATAGTTTCCAGATATGTCTATAAAGTCAATCACAAACATTAAAAAAAAACCAGAGTTACCAGGCATGGGGATGTATAAATATAATCCCAGTAATCTGGGAGGCTGAGGTAGAAGGGTCATAATTCAAGCCCAACCTAAATAGTTTAAGGATTTAGTGAGATCCTGTCTAAAAAGTGGTGGAGGCCTGGGGATGCCACTCAATGTCAAGGTCCTGGACTCCAGCTTCAGCTAAATAAATGAATAAACAAAGAAACAAATGAATCAGATTAGCCCAGATAATGCTGAAGTAGACTGTAGTCTACTTGTAGACTGTAGACTGTAGACTGTAGTCTACTTCAGGCAGGACTGACACTGCCCGACCTCAGTAACAATCATAAAGCTATAATGGTCAAGACAGCAGTGGAGAGTGAGAAAGTCAACAGGGAGCTCAGTGAAAATGGACAGGAAGCAGGAGCAGACCTGCACAAAGTCAACTGGTGTTTGATAACAGAAGAGCATTCAGTGGACAAAAGGACAAAAGGATGGTTGGTGATAGGAATATGGACAGCCACATGCAAGGTTTTAAAGAGGAGGAAGGAAGAAAGAAAAGGACAAAACAATCTTGGCACGTACTTTACAGCTTTGACAAAAATTAGTTCAGAACAGAGCATATGCTTCCACGTGAAATGTGAAGTAACATTTCTAGACAATAATATAATTGAAACTGTAAGTGACCTTGTAGTTGATGTATCTTCTCCTGTTGTAATATCAAAAGGACAGGGAATGAAACATTGATGAACTGAACTTTATTGAAGTTAACGACTTCTGTTTTATCAAAGATATGTTTAGAGAATAAAAACACGAGTTGTAGATTTGGAAAAAGCACATTCTCTTTTCTTTATCTTTTTGTTATCAGACATTGAACACATGGACTTCACATTGAGCTGTATCCGCAGTTTACCCCTTTTGCTTGGTTTTGAGGTAGGGTCCAGGTAAATTACTATTGCTCAAGGTGGGCTCCATGTTGAATTTCTCCTGCCTTGACCTCCAGAGTACCAGGATTAGAGGTATTGACCACCGCACATAGCTGGCCAAAAAATATGTTCAACCCTCTCAGAATAGAGCATGCACATATATATTTCTGAATATGAATGTTTATAGCAGTTTTATTTTTACTTACCAATAATTATAATCAGCAAAGATGCCCTTGAAATGGTAAAGGAATAAAATGTGACACACAGCCATAAGGTGAAATTCAGTGCTAAGAAAAAATGAATTATCAAGCAAAAGAAAGACGTGGAAAATTTAGGTAAATATTTCTAAGTGAAAAATGCCACCATGAAAAGATTACACACTAAATGATTCAAAGTATATGACATTCTGGACAAGTAAAATTGTGGAATTTTAAAAATTCAATTTTTATCATGAATTAGAGAGTGATTTGAAAGGGTGAAGGACATGAGATTTTTGAAAGTACTTCACTGTTGTTATACTCTGATCTTGGGTAGATGATACAAACTTCAAAACATTAAACTGTACAGAAAAACACTGTATATTGTTACTGAAAATTTTTAAAAATCACAACTCTTAGTATAAGTTGCCATAAAATTAGAGGCAAAATAAAACTGTATACAAACACTGAACTGTAGTTCATAAAACTGTTTTTCCTATAGGAGCAACCTCACTCCGTCCGCTTGTGCCCAGGGCCTCCACACTGGGGTACATCACAAGCCCTTCTGTTAGAATTTTTTATTTTGAGACATGGTTTTGCTAAGTCACTAAACTTCCCAGGGCAGGCTTCATTTGTGATCCTCCTGCCTCAGCCTCCCAGAGTGCTGAGATTACTCTGTGTGCACCACATTGCACTCAGTCAAGTCTTATCCCACTACGTATCTGCACTGCATTGGAATAATTAAATAGATGGGGCAGTGTCAAACCTGACGTCACAAGTGGAGCCAGAGTTTAAATAAAAAGGAAGGAGGCTATTCTATAGAATAGAAGTTATGGATTTCTTTGTTCTGTCAGTTTAAAAGGTGTAAATGAACCAAAACAAAAAACAAACAAACAAACAAAAAAGAATAGGGGGCTGGGGATTTAGCTCAGTGGCAAAAGCGCCTACCTGGCAAGCGCAAGGTCATGAGTTCGGTTCCCGGTACCAGAGAAAAACCAAAACAAAAAACAAACAAACAAAAAAAAAAAAAGGTGTAAATGAAACAGCACCCAGTAACCACACACTCCTCTAATGCACAGTTCTTAGTTTTTATTCTCCAGTAATATGAACAACGGTTAGCTGGATAAATGGATGCTTCTAGAAACGTTGGATTAGCTTGAAACAATTCATTATACCAGAAAATTAGGAAATACTGAAAAATAAATTAGCACTCCTAATGCTTGTATCTCAAAAGTCAAAAGATCCAGGTGAAAGTGCCCTCAAAGACTAAGGCATCACAAATTTGAGCACCAAATTAAAGTACTGTGTTTTAACACAAAACTTAAACATCTATATGTCCTTACAGAGAGTAATAAATAATTTTCTTGATCAGTAAGTGGAGCACGGGGTTAAATATTTTCTACTCAAAAGAACTCAAAATAAATTTTGTAAAATCTCCACCATAAAGGCGAGAGCGTAATTCTGTACCTCGTGTAAGTGTGAACAAAGACTTTCTTCTAAAGAGCACAGAAGGGGAAGAGAAAAAGAAACTCCCCAGGGCAGAAACCTGAGAAATTCTACCTCACACGGGATCAAGGACAGAGTCCAGTTACAGCTGAGGTGGAAGTAGCGGGCTGGTTGTTGACAGGTGGTGTGATGTCCACACCACGTCCAAGTTCTTGTCCCATTCGGAGAAATGGGTGGAGACAACCGAAGAACACCAGTTTAATATTTACTGAGGCACATAAGAAAAAAAGGTGAAGACAGAAAAGGAGAGAAAGAAGACAGAAGACAAGAAACAAAAAAAGAAGAAAAGCAAAAGAGAAGATACATCCTGGAGATAGAGTGGGTCACAGTAAGAAGAGGGCAGTGTGCAGGAGGCCCCAGGTCTACCATCTTTCATGTCTTTTCTTCACCTCAGATCTGGACCCTCCCATGCAGGACCCAGAAGCTGCCCTGCACACAGATCTGGACTGTGATTTGACAGCTCTCCATGATTGACAGATCACACAGTCCCTTGTGTAGCACTGCCAGTTTGCCTTACCCTAATCTCCCTGATTTTTTTTGTTTTGTCTTTCTGAGATAGGGTCTCACTATCCAGTTCAGGCTGGCCTTGAGCTCACTTTATAGCCCAGGCTAGTTTCAAACTTACAATGATCTTCCTGCCTCAGCCTCCCAAGTGCTGGGATTACAGGCATGTGCCACCGTGCCCAGGTTCACTGTGATATTGTGTGCTAAAATTGTACTGTTTAATGCTATAATCTTCCAAGCCAAGACACCAAAATCTAGAAATCATAACAAATTATAGCAAATCGTAACAAAATCATAACGAAATTAACAAATTCCATTTGAGGGATATCCCAAAATATATTTGAATGAGATTTCTAAATACTTTCAAGGTTGTCAAAAATAAGAAAAGTCTAATAGCACTCCAACAACACATGACAATGAAGTGTAAGATGGTTTCATGGATTAAATCCTTTAACAAGAAGAGGACATTAGATAAAAAGTAAAGGAAAAATGAAATAAACTATGCGCTCTATCTGTAGTGCTTCAATTAGCTATAACAAAGGACACCCTAACACACGAAACATAACCAGTGAAACCAAATGTGTGACCCGCCGGAGGGGGGGCACTGTGCTGGGTATATGGGTTCTGTGCATTATTACCATTTTCTGAAAATTTCAAAGTGTCTAACAAATTAAGTTTATACACTAAAAATAGCTTAGTAAAAAGATTATTTCTTTTGAGTTTTAAATTTTTAAAAAATATGCAAAAAGGAAAACTGACTGTAGAGGCTGTGAAGGAAAATTTTAGTATAAGTATTTGGGAAGGAATCCTTGTTAATGTTGTAAGTTCATAACGAAAGTATAAACAAATTAATACAAATTAAACTTAAAATATATATGTGCTATTATAATACATTTCCCACAAACTCTTCTAGTGTATTCAGAACCTAAAAGTATAAGAATAGAGCCAAGCAGTAGCACTGTGGGCTTTGTGCTACATATAATCATACTTTCAACCAGATATTATTTTTTTCCTCAATTAAAAAAAAAAAAAGCACTCAGTGCTCTAATGTTTTCCAGTATTACCTGCATTTCTCCAAAAACAACACCTGTTTTATGTGGCACAGAATTTGTAAGAATCACATTTTGAACTTTAAAGAAAGTATAAGTGTCTTGGGGATGTCTTTTTTTATGTATATAGGCTGATGTGATCAGTGATTGACAAGAACTTTCTATTTTAATAAAAGAATTGTTACCCTAATTAGTGTTAAGGAAAGAATTTTTAAATGTATGTGTGTGTGTGTTTAGAGAGAGAAAAAATAAATAGGCATAATTCAGAATTTCTTGAGCAATTATCCAGATGTCTGAAATGCCCAGCTGCCTGACTTGTGGTCTCTGGGTTTACTATTCTCAGCCTCAGCTTCGAGCTGCCTTCCTCCTGGACTTAAGCAGGAGATAAGCGATGACCCCATTTCCCTCGCACCCAGTCAAGGCCCACTGAGAGCAATTGAGGTCCCCCACTGCGTGTCGACGCCCCCGCTGCAGCTGTGCTGTCCCCATCAGCACAGGGATTGAAGTGGCTCCTGCGTGAGACCTGTTCTGAGAAGGCAGGGACAGGCTTCACCCATGGTCAGAAGAACTCTGATAAATCTACAAAATTTAGCATGAATTTTTATAGAAATAAATCAGTTGTGATGAGAATTAATGACAAATCAAGTTTTGAACAGGACTTCATACCTGATATAGCTTCAGGTGGGAATCAAACTATACAGCGAATTTTAAATTGAAGAAATTTATTACAATGAATAACACATAGCCATGAATCCCTGTCAGAATCTTCCCCCTCACCCTACAAACACTGATCTCATTGTCCTTGCCCCTTTCTGTAGCACTTCTGGAAGTGCTCTTTCACGTCCTTGGGTCTGATCAAAATTGCAGTGCATGCTGCTACTCAGAGCCGTCCAGGGGAAATGCAGCTTTGAGAGACAGTTTGTTGTGTCTTCTTCCACTCTGTTCACCAGATTGTGCCTGCGCACCTTCTGGCTCTTCCTCAGAGCTAACGTGACCGTCAAGGTAAATGCTTTGAATCCATTCAGGACATCAAGGAGGCCACAATAGCAAAAGCAAAGGCACACACGAAAGAGGACTTCAGAACTGCTTCAGGCACAGGCAAGAGCCATCGGATGTGAGTGTTCAAAGAGCGGGAAAATGTGGACAGGAATTACTGGCCAGCTATCTTTTACTACAATAATGTTTTTTAATTTAACATCCACTGTAGGTTTTGATCACACCTTATGTATATTTTATGGGAATGATAGATACTCTTTAAGTAATAGACATTATCAGTAATATAATCAAATGGTTTTTTTTTTTTCAGAGCTAGCAATAGTTTAACTCAGGAATAGAGTTCAACTTTTGGTAGGCAACTATGAAAATAAGATCTGTATCTCATCAAGAGCTAGTAAGGGATTAAAGAGTAAAGGTGAATAAAATTCATGGAAAAATGATGTTACCCATTAACAAAACCAAGATTATTTCAGAACCTCTGGATGTCTCCAATATTGAATTTAAAATTTTCCAAAATAGGTATTGAATACATTCACTACTTGCTCTTTAAACAAGTATTATTAATGAAAATCCATCAAACATTGTGCCAAGTAAAGGAATGCAATGGTGAAAGGCATGTGGGATGTCAGATTAGGAGGCAGACATTTGTACCACAGTGGTGACATGGAAACCTCAAGATATGTGGGCATCTGAAGACAGGCCAGTTACATGATTTTATAAGAGTGAAAAGAGTATACAAGGTCAGGAAGAATATTTCTCCAGTTTTAAAAATAAGAACCACAACAATATGCATAATTGAAAGGTGTATCCCTGAGCATTTTTCTTGGCAATAATTTAACATTTCTCTTTCTTCAATATGGGTTTATTTCTGTCTCCTTGAAAGTATGGCAAGAAGTTTTCATTAAATTCAGTGTATCGTATTATAGGTAAATTGTTCCACAAAAATGCTCACTGATTAACTGTTAATTTTTTTAGCTGAAGAAGCAAAATCATAGATAGATGTATGGCCAACTATCTCCACATGCGGGGAATCCACTCTTCCAGCATAAACACTCACTCCTCTGTGTTAGGGACCTACAAAAGAACAACAAATGTGCACAAGAATATTTTTATAAAACAATGAGAAGCCAGCCAAGGTGATGCATGTCTGTAATCCCAGGATGCTGGTTGGCTGAAGCAGGATTGAAGGTTCAAGCCCAGCCTACACAAGGTAGCTACTCAGTGAGGCCCTGTGTCAAAAAATAGAAATGCTGGAGATGTAGCTCAGGATGTAGGCAGCTTGGTACAAAGGCCCTGGGTTCAGTCTCCAGTACCACTAAATAAATAAGTAAATACATAAAATAATAAAGGGGTAGACTGAATTTCATTAGATTGCAGAAAAATTAGAGCATTTAAAAATGTTAGGTGGTTCACTTTAGACAGTTTAATTTCACGCTTTCAAGAAATAAGGATGAGGTTTTTTTCACTTTCACTCTGCAGTGTTTTAGTAAAGGCATAATTTTAGAAATATAATAAACATCAAAATAAACCTAATTACTACAGTGCATCACACAATATGATCGCTTCCTTTTAATTTACAAAACTCTGGACTATTTTATTACTGCAAATCTAATTACAGTGAAGTTAATTTTTACTGACTAATTTACATTTGTGTAGTTCTGGAGAGCGATTGTTGAGGATTCAGAATACATAACGAAAAACAGGGTTGTGTGTTAGATGAACGTACATAAAGATGCTAGTTCCCTTGTGCAGGGAAATCTTTTCCTTTGGAATTTGTATGAATAAATGAAAGCAAGCAGTGCAGTTGTAGAGGATTATTCTTCTAATTCTGTGATATTTCATGTTTGTATTGTTTTAAATAGTAGTAACTCTAATATGTTACAAATAAAAAGTAGCTCTCTGCTGTGGTTATTTTTTTCCTGAAGTACATATTTAATTATGTATCACAATAAACAATCAGGCCTCTGTTTTTGTTTCCATGAAGACAAATTTAATGGCAGCAACACTATAGTTTTTACATATTTGTTTATTTTACAGCACCAGGAATCAAGCTCTAGACCTTGTGCATGTTAGGAAATTCGCCACCACTGAGCTACACCTCAGCGTCGTTTTTCTCATGTCATTACCTCTGTTGATTTTCTTTTTCCTATCTCCTCACTTTTTGCTCTGATAATTGTTCTTCCTGTTTTGTGTTTGGCTTGCTCCCTCAGCGTCTCCAGTCAGTGGACCAGGTTGTCTCTTGATACTGTTTCCTGTTTCTCGGAGGCCCTTAAACACCCAAGCTCTTGCTGTGTAGATAAGAATAGTCTTGGACTGGCCCAGATCTACTGCAGTCAGAGCTACACGTGTGAGATTTTCCAGGGGACGCAAACATCATGGTCTTTCAGAAGCCCTGGGTCTCACCTGAGAGTTTGCGAAGTCTTAACTCCAGATGGACCCTGAGAGATCCGGGTGGTGGCTGCTGAGGACAGAGAGGTCAGCGCTGCCACCAGAGGCTGGCGCCCGAGCCCACGACCTCCAAGCTCCACGGGAGGGAAGGAGGCTGAGCGCACAGCTGAATTAGGAGACTGATGATTGACTGGGCTTGAGGCTCTGCTCAGATCTCCACGGCAACGCGGGCAGTCATACGCGTCCTTCCCGGTGAACACACTAAGACTTGCCCAAGGGGAAGGGTGAGGTCTTGACTTCCGAGCTTCTCTCTCTCTCTCTCTTTCTCTCCTCCCCTCTCCCTCTCCCTCTCCCTCACCCTCTTCCCTGGCTCTTTCTCAATCACCTCCTTACAATTAAACTAGACTACTAAGTGCAGGGTTTCCTGTCCGATTACTCACTTGACAGAATAAAAACGAATAAGTTGAGGAAGTACAATGTCTGGCATCTTCAAACCACCCAAGAATGAGACACAGCTGGCAAAACCAAAAACACCAGAGACCTATTTCATACAAACAGTATTACAATCAATGGAGGTATATACTCTGTAAAATTTTATCGAGGTTAAGTTTGGAGTTGAAAAATAAAAGAATCCAAAATAAACTTTAAAGAGGGGGAAGGATTGTTCAAAATATCATAGGGGAGGGGACCGGAGAAACAAGGGTGAAATACAGCCCTGATCAGAACTACTTCAGTGCTTATCAGCAAAGCCGACTCCCAGGTAAGATTTACTGGGGTAATAAATTCTGAAGACAAGAGCTGGAAATCAGCATTTTTGCAGAGTCGCTAAGTCCTCTATGCCTCTGTACACTAAAATTTATGACCCATCGCCCACATCTAGGGTATTCCAGGTAACTTGAAGAACCTATAAGATAAAAATCAGTGTAACTGCTGAATTAAAGGAAAATCCTTCTTGCTTTTGCCTACTTACAGGCATGCTGATACATGGCTGAGGGAACTACTGCCTACGAAACAAAGAAGGAAATGCCATTCTCCATTCCCTAACTCCATCCCTACATAAATAAAATAAGCCATATGTGCTTACTACTTTCCTAAAATAATGGTTTTTATTAAAGACCTGTATCATACCACTGGAAGTTAATTTGTCATGAATTATTGTACAATATTTAAGTATATGTGCCTTACAGTCTGGCTTAATCCATATATAAAACTGGAAGCAACAATAAAACATAGCAACCTCAAAGAAGCTCTAGTAGTGTTTGTCATGAGAAAACACTTAATATTTATGTTTATACTACAAGTATTATGTTATACTAAGTATTATGTTATGCTTCTTATAGACTAAAATCAGATCTACATGTTCTGAAAGCCAGCAGAAGGAAAGAAGAATGACTCACATGTGGAAAATGAAGAGCAGAGGTCTTGGTGCCTTTGGTCTGACCTGACATTCACCACGCAGTGGGCAGAGAATAAACCGCAGACATGTTCTTCTCACAGCTCCTGGTACTGCGAAGGCCCAGGTCACACTGCCGTGAGTTCACTTTTCCTGAGACGTTTAGCTGTGCTGTCCTGGATCTATTCAAACATTTCCCTCTCATGATCAATTCGACTTCAAGGATGAGCAGAAGCCAAACAGGGCCAGATCTAGGGAATAAGGTAGATGCGGACAGAGCGTCACCTTCCTACGAGCCTTTCTTTCTGTTGGGTGATACTCAGTGGTGAGCAGCAAGCGTCAGAGTTTGATCACATCTCACAGGGACACTTGGGAAAGAGGACTTCCAGAAGTGCTTCACACAGTGCTAAGAATGCTGGGATAATTTCAAAGCCGTGCGGGTATTTTGTGATGCATTAAAGGCAAGTCCCTTTTTCTGTAATTATTTTTCTTTTGAGTGTTCACAGTATATTTCGATCATATTTCATAAATTGTGGGGTGACTTGGGGTAGGGTAACAGGTTAAATATGTGTTACCTAATAATTTTGAGCAAAAATTATGTCTGTTAATTTGTCATGATATATAAAAGGATATATACTTTGGCAAGTATTATATCTAATATAATACTGATATATGAAAGTATATCTACTTTGGCAAGTATTATATCTAATACTTGCCAAAACAAAAGAATAACCAAGAATTCCAAATTCTAACCAAAAGGTACGTTAGATATAGGTATTTTAAGTTACCAAGTAACTGTAGTTGCTGGAGATGAAAATCAGTAGTTTTCATGAAGCTCTTCATTTTTACTTAATTTTAATAAAATCTTTTCAGAGAGGAAACACTGATAAAAGTACAAAGACCAATGAATGTTTTATTTTCATCAGGTCTAACCCCTTGGGAAAAGGACAATTATTAGATACTGATTAAAAAAAAAAATGTAAAATTATATTCCAAAGGATTTATGCTCTATTACTAAAATTTTGACTTTTTAAATTTTTCTTCAGTTATTTACATTTAATTAATTGCCATCATTTTGAATCTTTAAAAATATTCATTTATTTGTTTTCTGTTTTAAAGGCATTTATTAATCATTTCCCTGCTTTCATTAAAGAGAATACTTTAAGAAAAAAGATGATGTATGCACTCTACATTTTACAATAATATTATTCATATTTATTCAACAAATGTGGCAATGGTAAATTTGTTCCCCAAAAGCTTTAAATAAAAATTAACACAATAAATATTCCTTACTCATAGTATTTATTATGGTCTTCCAGTTTCTGTTACAGGAAGCAAAAAATCCGTGTTTTTGAAAAGTCAGTTGCCTGTAATCCCAGCACTTGGGAGGCTGAGGTAGGAGGATTGCCACAAGTTCAAGGTCAGCCTGGACTAGAGAGCAAGACCCTGCCTCCAAATAAAAAAAAGTTATTTGTGAAAATGTACTTATATGACGACTTGAATTTTCTGGACTAATGTTCACGTTTGTAAAATGTTTAAAACTCGTTAATCTAATATTGAATTAATGCTGCGTAAACATTGCACAGATTTCTCCCCAGGCGGCAGGACGCAGCCTCCCCGCGCTCCGCAGCACGGCGCTCACGTCCCCCTGCCCAGCACTGCCCGCAAGACGTCTGATGAGGTCACCGCAAAGAACAGGAAGCACAGTCTCACCTCCTGAGCAGATAACTTTTGTAAAAGTCATTATGACTGTAAACAGAATCTTTTCAGATCTCTTTCCTATTTACTTTTTAATACAAATGGAGCTTTTAAATGGATATTATGAGACACAGAACAACTGATGAAATAAATATGAAAAATACGTAAGCTCTGCCTTCGGTCATACTGAGAAATCTATTTCCCCTATTATTTTTTTTTCTTTTAACTTTTACTGTAAAAGGGTAAATTATGGTTGTAATTTACCCATTTATGAGGCATAAAGGTTTTGATTTATTAATACAAAGTGGAATAACTACATCAAGCTAATTAACATATCCATCACCGCAAATACTTATCATTTCGTGGTGAGAACATTTGAAACCCACTCGATGAGAAATTTGAAATGTATAGTGCTGTTACCTACTACATTCTACATGCTGAGCCATATATCACAAAGAAAAAGAAGTTTATTCCCCCTGTGTCACTGGCCTCCAGCTCTCACATCTTAATTGCTGGAAACCCTTATTAGAGTAGAGCTTGGGGCATATGTACCAGCCTGGAAGCTGACTAACATGAAGTGTAAACTAGACAAACCTACCAGTAAAGAATGCACGTTAGTAAAGCATCTAGCTGCACACATTTGCTGGAGGATCCAAGAGGCTGAACCCCGCACCTGGGCTACAACTGGCCTTTGTTGTGCTTGCTGAGCCACTTCGCTTGGTCTTGAAAAGCTGCTGCCTCAGGCTTTGTGCTGGGTCTGACTCAGTATTCTACTCATGTGGGAGACAGAGATACTCGACTAGATGCTGAAGATTCAGCCTCTTCTGACTTGCCTGCCTCTCCAGATGTATCTTTAAAACAATGTCCTTAGAACAACATCTTCTATTCTATTTCAATTCTCATTGGTTTTTAATGTTCCTACATTAAATAAGCCACTTTGATAATAAATTAATGTGCGTATTACCATTGTATCACATGTTGAAAGAAATAAACCCTAAAAGATATAAGCTAACAATGTTTTTGGACAAAGATTCCACTCTACATATTTTTCCTTCTGCGCATATCTGTTGAAGCAAATTTTGAAGATGTACAGGTATTTAGATAAAGTTATAAAGGAATTTCAGTAAAATCACTAGGCAAACTGAAGGTGAGAAACCAGTTGCCATTTAAGAGTTAGGCTTCAAAAGAAATTGAACAGATACTTCTTGTATTAATACACTGATTAATACAGGTTCAGTATGTTTCATTCAAAATGCTTGAGATCACAAGTGTTTGGATTTCAGATTTATTTTTAAGATTTGAGGATATTTGCATATATATATATGTAATAAAATATCTTGAGAATGAGACCCAAGACTAAACACAAAATAGATTTTTGCTTTATATACACCATTTAAATGTAGCCTAAAGTTATTTTTACACAATAATTTTAATGCACCTATGCTGTGACTATGAGCAGTTATATGAGGTCAGGTGTGAAATACTGCACTTGTTAACATCATGTTGATACTCAAAAAGTTTCAAGATTTGGAGCACTTCACTCTTTGATCTTTCAGTTGCTAATGCTCAATCTGTACAGCATAGGTTATCTAAAGTATTAATTGAACCTTTACTCAGTCCACCAGTGACCAAATACTCGGTGAAATATCCACTATGTGACAGGCGAATCTTTGATTGGAGACTTTGGTGGTGGCGGAAACACCAGCAAGAACCTTCAAGGTCGTGCCAGACAAGGTGTGGGTAAGAAACCCCAGCACAGGGTGATGTAGAGAAAATGGGATATGATGGAAGGAGCCGCTGATTATCTGCTCAAAGTGAAATAAAATTTTCTGTTCTAAGCTGAGATCTGATGGGACAGGGAGACTGGACATTGGCGGTGTGCTGGTGGGCTCCGTGCGGGGTTTGCGCAGGGCTTGACTTCCAGCTTAGAGAAATCTCACAGCAGATTGAACTTGCGGAGCGCCATCCTGGCATTACTGTAGCAATACTGGGTTCAGTGTTTCAAGAGAGTTTCCTTACTTTAAATTTTGTTCTACTTTTATGGCAAGCCGCAGAGTTTAGGTTCAAATGTTCAACTGCCTTTGCGGAGCTTTCTTGGTTGAGAGGAGGTGCTGGGGGGTGAAGAAATGTCACTTTGCAGTGTCCATGTGGGAAATCCCAAGATCAGAGTAAGTAATCCAGGCCCACGTAAAAGTCTCATCCCGTGTCCCAGGTGCCCAGCTGTACCACTGACCACTGAAAACCTGTCTCCGGGCAGCAATCTTAAAATTCAAACCTGGTGCTTATGTTTTCATTCTGAGAATCTGATGTAGCGATAGCAAACCTGCGTTTGTTCCTCTGTAGGAAAAACTGCAGCTTCAGTGCCGTGATGATGCAGAGGCATCTTTAATGCGTGATTAACACATTCAGAAGGTCTGTCAGGGTTTCCGGGGGTGCTGGGGTGGCCATTAGCAATGCTGCATCGGGAAACCTCTCCTCAGCACGTACTGAGCCACACAGGAGGGCTGAGGTTACTCCGAGGGTCCTCATCAGCCAGATGGAAACGTGGACACACAGAAGGTGAGGTCACAGGCTCCCCGAGGCCATTGTCCCCGCTGCCTGACCAGGGGCTGGAGACACACAGCTGCCACCTGTGACCGGAAGGGTGCTGTGGTGAACTTGCTTAGTGCTCTCTGCTTCTCTGAATTCCAGGAGCTTTACAGTGGAAGAGGCTTAACAGAGGTACTACCTCCTCTGGTGCTCATATGGAGAACCGCTTTTTAATATCCAGTCTAAAGCCACCTTCTGTCACACCCCAGATTGGACTAATTGCACTTATGCACAGAGAAGAGGGCAGCACAGCAGTAAAACTTCCTTCATTAGAGCATGTTAAATTATTTCAAGTCCTAAGAATGCTTTACACAGACGTTAACATACCCTGAATTCAGTAGGTTGATCTCAGCTTTTGAACATCAGCATTGCTACTTTTGACTCCTATCCTATCACTTGGTTGGAGTAGTGAGAAAAACCTGTACTTGAGAAAGAGCCAATAAGCAAAGAAATTTACAGGTTTTAGAAAACTGAATAAAATAATTAGCTAGTACTCGCTAATGTTTCAATTTTGTTTGGCTCTTGGACTGAAGGATTAGCAGGTTTTGCTTCTCTCACACACATGACATTCCTGTGAGGAAGGAAATGGCATTGTCTTGATTTCATACTGGAGGACCCTGAGGTTGAGAAAGTGTAACCAACTTTCTTCAGTTCATACCTGCACTAGAGCTCAGGATTATAGTCGCCAGTGTGTTCTGGCTCCTCTGCTTACGGTTAATGTGAGCAGGAGCACTTTCCCATCCCAGTGCTCGGAGCACCATCTGCACCCACCCCCACCTTCATCGTTTATTCGTGGAAGTTGCAACCACCAGGTGTGCCTGGCAGCCCGGGGCACACACCTTGGTCCTCACACCCTGACCCATGGGTGGTCCGCCGTGAGGCACTGGTAGGTACAGAAGCACAGATCTTCTACATAGAGAGACACAGGCTCCGTCTGCAGGTTTCGGAGGGAGAGACGGAGAACAAGCCGCCTGCTTCCATGTAGCCTGCATCTCAGGAGGAGGCAGGCTGCCTGGGGTGCGGAGGGGGCGGGTCGCCTGCCTGCAGCTGTGTGCTGTGTAATCACAGGCTTTTCAGAGAAGTTGGAGTTGGAGCTGGGGAGAAGTCGGTGGAAAGAGAGGCGGCAATTCTGTGATTTAAAAAAAAAGCAAAGAAAAAATTCCCTCAAATACAGCTGGCTTCACAAGCACATTCTGTGAACGGTCATTTGGATTATTTTACTCAAAGCTAAGAAGAAAAAAATGAGAATATTTGCACAGAATCTCAAAGCCAGTGTACCGCCAGCCCTGGCTCTGTTTCTCTCTTGGCATCATTATTATTGCTTTTGTATCCAATGAAGATTCTGTTTCTGAACATCACTCACTCACCATTCCAAAATTCATTATATACTGGCCAAAGTCTCCACGCTGTTGATATAGTAGTGAGTGTCCTCCAGGGAAAGATAACTGAAGACCCATAGGGAGTGTGTATGCATGTGTGTGTGTGTGTGTGTGTTCACATATAGTTGGCTTTTTGTATTTTGGGGTTCTATATCTGTGCATTTAACCATTAGTAGATCAAAAATATGTAGAACAAATTTGTCTATGTTTATTGTTTACGGATTTTTTTTTCTTTTAACTGTCCTCTAAGCAATGCAGTATACCAAGTATTTGCAAAGCATTTACACTGTATCAGGTATCATGGGTAATCTAGATAATGCAAAGCATTTACACTGTATCAGGTATCATGGGTAATCTAACGGCATGGTTTAAAGTGTTAAGGAGGGTGCAAGATATTTGCAATAAGATATGAGGGACCAGAGCATTATCAGACTCTAGCGTTCACAGGGGATTTTAAGCCAAGCTTCCGAGGCCATCTAGATAGACAAATGATAGATTAGCTAGATAGACGACAGCCAGACGATAGATGGATAGAAGGCTGGAACAGATCCTAAGGAGTCAGCTCACATGACTCCACAGACTGTCAAGGCCTGAGATGTGCAGGAGAAACCACAGGGACTGAGGCTGCAGCCACCCACGGAGCCCACTGTGCTGTCCAGGCTGCAGTGCCGCTGCCTCTAGGTCCAGCACAGGCTGAGGTTTCCGTTCAGGTTGGCAGGGAGGATACAGTGACCCGGCTGGGAAGCAGCTGCGAAGGATGAATTCTCTCTTCCCTAGGGGCGTGTCCATTTTTTCAGTTCTTTTCAGTCACCACGGTCATTACAGAATCCTGTTTATCTGGAGGGATTCATCTCAGTGCATATTCTGCAGACACCCACAGAAAATCAGCCAGAACTGCATTAGGGACCTAGCGAGGCACGTTCTGGCCACTTTGACACCTACAATTAGTCATGAGCAGCATCTCTCAGATTGTGGCCCTGTGCCCCGAACACCGCCCAGGAGGTGCTGACCAGCCCCAGTGAGGCCACACTCTAGGTGGCCCTGCTCAGACCACCCAGGGTGGGCACAGCAGGCTGACTTTTGGAAAACCCCTGGATGTGCAGACTCAAGCTCACTAGCAGTGGAGAACCAGGCTGCACAGAACTGCGCCTGGTTCTCTGCTGAGCCCCACTCCTGGGGGAACTGCCCTGCTCTGAGAGTCAGCACGGTGGGCTGTTTCCCGCAGCTTGTGACTGCACCAGGATCCCGTGACCTTGGCTCATGGGATCTCAGCAGTTGAAAACTACTGGGAAAAACTACAGTTGAAGCGTCTATTATTGAGTAAAGATAATTTTCCAAGGTGTGAGTTGAACAAGCTACTAGGAGGAAGCCCCAGGATTGCCGCGTGCCCGGTGAGCTTCACAGGGAGCGCAGAGGTCTCCGCTGGGAGTCCGAACGGCAGAGTCTGGTTCCAGTTCCGGGCACTGCACATCCATCCCCAGCGTCCTTGGAGACAAGACCTGCTTCTTATGCAAAATTAAAAGTGAAGAAACACAGGTACATTCAATAGCACGACCAAGTTACAGACTGAAGATATCAAGTATCAGTGAGAATCCCGAGCAGCTGAAGCTCTCATGTGCTGTTGATGAAACAGAAAATAGTACAACTGATTAGGAAAAGTTTTGCAATTTCTTGTGTTGCTAAAATAGACCTAGATAAAGATGTCACAATTCATTTACACCGAGGAAGTGACAACGAACTGTGCTTCTTCCCTTTATATTACTTTTTCTAATT
This sequence comes from Chinchilla lanigera, assembly GCF_000276665.1. Taxonomy (NCBI): domain Eukaryota; kingdom Metazoa; phylum Chordata; class Mammalia; order Rodentia; family Chinchillidae; genus Chinchilla; species Chinchilla lanigera. The sequence goes on along the minus strand of NW_004955456.1, from coordinate 1,692,173 downwards.
AAATTTGCCTGCAATTTTTCTTTAGTTTTATTTTCCTTGCATTTATTTTTATTGAATTGAGGTAAAAAAAATTAATATGCGTAATTTTCATTGCAGTTACCAAGAACCAACTTCAAGGTTTTGGTACTTTTTACATTAGATTTAATTTTCATTATATTAACTTCTAGATGTATTTTGTATCTTCCTTCTATTTTCTCTGTTTATTTTCTACAATTTTTCATGGATTTGGGGGGTCATTTATTCCCATTTTCACACTTTCCAATAAAAAGCTTTCTAGACTCTTACTTTTTGTAACAATTTCATTATATCCCAATAAAATGATGTGTAGTATTTATTCACTGTTCAATTTTAAGTTTCGTCTTGAAACCTAGAATGAAATTTTTGATGCATGGTTGATATACAATATCTTAGAAGATCTTTATTTATTACATCTTCACTATTCGTGTATTTGTATAGATACCCAGATTGATTATACTTTCATTATACACACAAAATTATTCACAAACAGGTAAGAACATGTATGTGGGCTATATATTTACACTCTCACTAAAAATGCTATGCTTCACTGAATCTACAACTTGGAATTACTTAACTTTTATTACATGGTCTCTTTTAATGGATGTTCTCTTAGTTAATGAAGATTACTTTTCTGTATTTTTAATCTGTATTACATATAAATTAATTAATACTCCTCTTAATTCCTCAATTTTGTCTTTTTTAAACAGTAATTTCGGGGCTGGGGATTTAGCTCAGTGGCACAGCGCCTGCCTGGCAAGTGCAAGGTCATGAGTTCAATTCCCGGCAACCGAAAACAAACAAAAACAAAACAAAACAAAAAAACCAGTAATTTCCATACATTGTAACAATGCTATTTTTAATAGGTGTAGGTATGAAAAGAATCCCAAAGCATTCTAGAGTTTACCACAAAAATTTCTTGAAACTACATCTAATTTGATACCAGTGATTTACTATACTGAATTCAGAAGTAAATTGGGCAATGAACTTAAATGCAGTGGTGGCTCCATTTATGAAAAATGCTGCACTCACGTTCATGAGGGAAAAACGGTTGTGGTTGGGTTTGTCCCCTGATGCAAGGCTTGTGAACCAAATTGTTTGCAAGCAAAAGCGTTTGTGAATTGAGGTACCACTGTCTTCCACATTAAATGATCATTCATACCAAACAGTGGCTTTCCTTGGTGTTTCTATAAGCAGGAATGTTACCTTAAATAGATACATAGCACAGTTTCAGCCACAAAGTTCTGCACCATGAAATCATGGAATATTTCATCTTAGCTCATTTTGAGGATGAACGTCGCCCATAGCTCTTCTATACCGAGAGCAGCATCTGCATCTGGCTTTAGCTTGTCCTGCTTCTTGGGTTTTTCAAGAGCCCTGCTGTGTGGAGTTCATGTTGTACGTGTTAATGAAGGATGTTCTTTCAATTCAACAGTGACTGGGTTGGATATGTAAAATATGATTTTTCCTTTTAATTGTAAAGAAATGACACAATCAAATTTTTTCTAGTCTATTTTTAATTTATTATATTAAAATTAACTATCCACCCAGAGATCTGTTTTCTGATGGCAAGAGAGGAAATCAGACATCTATATATTTATGAAATTTATAATGCAGAAGTAGAGCTTAGTTGTTCTCCCTAGAACAAAATCATCATTATTGAAATGCTTACTTCATCCTCATTATAATTTTTGAGAAAATCTGAAGGTGAATAAAGAACACCAATTCACACACTAATCTCACCCTTTCTGAAAGGTGCCTTGCATACTTTACTTTAAATAATGTTTGTTATAATTACTATAGCTTGATAATAACATTATACTCCAGATTAGCAAAATATATGATAAAAGTTAAACATCCTCTGTAAATTACAGAAGTAATACCTAGTTGAACTGTCTTTGAATCAGTGATTTACAACTTTCAAGTCTTTATCTTTTTGACCCTGTATTTCTTCCTCTCAGGGTGTGAAGAAGTATCTTGTTGCTTGTTATGTACATTAAAATTAATTCTAAAGCCATCAAGAGAAACATGGCCTTCCAGTTTCTAACGGAGAGGTTACAACAACCAGCTTTCCTTCTAAGAGAATTTGCAGTGTGTTGCCTTCCTCCAGTAAGATTTCTTTTTCTTCTCTTGCTTTGTAGTGACACATTATAGCCATGCATAATTACGGAGCAGAATGATATTGTGATTTTTTAATACAATGTGGAATGACCAAATCAAGCCAGTGAACACTTCTTACAGTCTCTGCTCTTTAAGCAGTTCTGTACCTCCCAGAGATGATGCTATTATATCTTTAAATCACCTGTTCTCTGTGGAAAGAATCAGTAGTTCTAGAAATGGGGGGAGAGCCTGGTTCCAGTAATTCCTGATAATTACTTTGGGACTGGAATTATTTTCTTGAGGAAAACATGAGCCTGTGATTCTACTGAGTTATGAAAAACAGTTCTTTAAGAATGTACACACTTGCATGCATGTAGCACACATGATTAACTAACATGCACAATGGCTCTGATGCATATTGTGGTCATATGATAAAAGACAAATTCATTTACATGAATTTAATTTACATGTTGTAACGTACATGAATTTTACTTAGATAACTTCTTCCTATATAATTCCCAGTACTCAAAATAGTGAAAATTGCTTTAGGTTTGGATGTGCTATATATTTGATATGCATGTTTACTACTTTCAAAATATCAGATCACTGTTTTTATTTTCTTGAATTGTAAGTTATCACAAATTCTCTTTAGTTCATCAAATCCACCAATCCCACCTGAGTTTACTTGAAATATCTTTTCATACCATAGGAAAGACACGAGTCTGTTTGGGATCAGGAACGTTCTTTTTTTGTGTTTTTTTTTTTTTAAATTTTAAAAATTAAAAAAACTCACAAAAGAATGAAAGCAAAATCAAAACAATACAAAAACAACAAAAATGATACATGATCTCAAGACAAAATGATAGAAATTTACAACGGTTGCTACGTTACATACTGTTATCTTCAATGAAGTTGCTCAGTCCATTAGACATAAGAATGTATGATTGATCAAACAATCAAAGACAGTAACAAGCAAAAAACCATAAAAATAACTTTAAGAAGCCTTGGAAATGATGCAGAGCTTCACCATACAAAATGGTAGGAGTTGAACAATTGTTCCTTGAAGTCACTTCCAAGGTCTCTTGTCAACTTTGAAGTTTGCAGTCTCCCTTCCAGGAAGTGTGGGGCTTGTGTTTGGGCCATTTCCGGGATGGGCAGCCTCCTCCTCCATTTACGGTTCAAACTGGTGGGGAATGGTGTTCGTGTGGAGTGAGCTGCTTTCACTGTTGGCCTTAATCCAAATGCTTATTTGTAATATCTAAACCCAAAATGTGTCTGTTTCCTGAATAAAAACCATATGCATACGATTATGTATCTGGAAAATAAAAGAATTATTTTCAATCTTGTTTCTGAACCCATGACTTTATTTTTATAATTCTCGTCTTCCATTCTCTATATACATTAACTCTACTTGAAGGTTTTTTCTGGATTTTTCCATTTTAGCATTTTTGAGTGAGTGTGAATTGTCTATATAACAATATTTATCAGTAATAATATTTACCAGTGTGATCATTTGACATTTACTTTCAGCATTTACTTTAATTTTCAAAGCATCTACAGGAGATTTTTTTATATTATTATCATTATTTATAACTGATATAACTGAAATATACCTGAAAAGGGAAATTAAAACATTAAAAATCCTGCAGCATAAGGGGCAAGTTCACTGAAAGAATTAAGCTGCAGTTTAAAGCTCAGACTGTCAGTTTCACAGTCACACACCCAGCACTCCTGTCTCAGCTCAGGATGGTCTGCCATGCACGTTTCCGGAGCACACATTTCCCTTTACTTTAAGTTAGTGTTATTGGTACACTTGGAGCATACATTCCCCAGGTGTCCACACCCATGGGGACAGCTCCTCTGGCTAAGGAGACATGGGCTAGCCCACTTGGGTTAACAGAACCGGACAGAGTCACATGCAGTCCACCCACATGGCCTGGGAATCGTAGTCATGGCATTTTGGAATCGTGCCTAGAGCAGAGAATACCCTTTTCACCGTATCTCAAAATTACTTGCACTTTTTAAAATTCAGATGTGTTTTCTTCAAGTTATTTTAAACAATCAAATACACAACGCCCATAGCTCCACAATGTACTAAGTTTGAAAGTTACTTAGGTAACACATAATCCAATTTAACTACAGTCATTTGAAAAATGAGACTTTATGATGATTGCAATTTTAGACAGAATTTTAACGGAATGTGAAAGTGTGAACTCTTGTACTTTACTACACAAAACCTTGCAATTACTGTTAGGTTCAAAATCATTTCACGGACAGAAACGGTCTGCGACTGCAGTGTGAGTTAGGAGCCTGGCTTTAAGCAAAGCTAATGAGGCCCTGTGAAAGCACAGCAGTGACCGGGGCAGGACCGGGGTCTCTGGTGGCAAACAAAGTCCATTTTCCTTGCTGCCTCAGGTGGACACAGGACCTCTCTGTGGCCTTGAGCAGACGGGAAGGAGCCTGGGTGAGACCCATGTCTTCACGTGGGCAATGCTCCTCACCCAGGCTGCACCCCGTGGACAGGTGATGGGAGCCGGCATTTCCTGCCTGGTTTCTCAAATGTGCCTCTGTTACTCCTCACTTCCGGTTTAGTCCCCGCCCCTAGGCCTGGAAAATCAGAGGTGCTGGGGGCAATGCTGTCACACATTAAGGTCCGTACAGGTGAGGATGCCTGCAATGGCTGACTGATTATGACAAGTTGAGAAGTTTAGAAGCTCAACTAAACTTGGCTCAGCAATTGGCTCAGCAATTCTACACCCTACGGTGCAGAGGAGCCACCCTGGGGTGAATCATCACCTAGAGGATATAAAAGAGAAATGAGGAACAGAAGCTCCATTCCTTTTGGAGGAGCTCTAGACTTCATCTCCATCTTGGACTGCATCTTCTGGCTTCTACTGCACACTCTTTGGTTTCCATCTTGGATCCTTCAGCCTCCCGTCAAAGGCTCATCAGCCTTCTGGTACTGACTTGCACGGAACTCTGCAGTGAACTCCAGACCCTGGACTGATTTCTTTGGTCTTCAGTGTGCAGACACTGTCTGCATGCTTCTCATACAACTTTTTGGCTGACTGTCATAAGCCAATCTTGTACTTTCTTATACGTTTGTACATCTTGTGTTGTATCTGTTTCTGTAGTAATACCCTGACTGATACAATGCCCCTGTTGGCAGGTAGGGGAGCCTGTCCACCAGCACGCCTTGAACTTGCTGGCACTGGCCTCTCATTTGCCATAACACCAGGACAGCCCTCAAAGAGCATGCATACATTTGCCCAGGTGCTGCCAGGGTCGTGTGCTGATCAGCTGGCTAAGTTACCGTGCTCTCTCCTTAAACCACACATCCGATGGGCACTGTCCTCCAGCATGCATGGCTGGGACACACTGTCCACACTGTGGGATCTCAAGGTGACTCAAAGCCAAAGCCCAGCAGCAGACAAACACTAAGACTTGGAGAAAGCAGGGAAAAATGGGAGAAGATAGCTGTGAACATCAAAGCACTGAAACACCCTCAGAAGATGAATGAGTCAGGCTTAGCTCCGACACCAGGAGACACTAACAGATGCTCAGCAGCCTCTGGAGTCTCGAGCAAGCAAAGCACACAAAGAGTGAACCTCAGCTGTGTCTCTGAGACTTTGGATCTGAAGGAGCAGGGCCAGGTCACCAGAACAATGGGGACTGCGGCAGACTGAGCAGGGCCGGGCAGTGGCATTTCTGCAGGCGTCACGGGCCTCTGTGACACAAGTGACACAGATCCCAGTGGGGCAAACAATGAAGAAATGAAAGACTGGAACGTGGCTGTGAGAAATAAGGCCTGTGGGTACATGGGTGGCAGCTCAGTTACTTCCTTCACCCAGCCCGTGGCAAATGAGCACACCCTCTGATAAAGGGGCCTCTCCTCACGTCTGCCAGGGAGACCTCTGGAGGAGAAGGGCGTGTGAGCTCAGGTCCATGTGCACGCCCTGCACCAGCCCCGACTCTGAAGAGGGGCCCTGGTCCACCCTCAGGGCCTCGGTGCGTGGTGGCAGGTGCAGCCCCATCCTCCACGAGGGTCTGGTCCCACCTGCACTGCTGCATCCTACCCTGCAGTCCTCGACTGTGCAGACTGTCACTGTGGCTGGGGCGCTCAGATCCAGCTCTCCTCTGCTGCCCATTTCCTCTGACCCACGCTGGACTTGCCTGCTGTAGAAACTGAGATGCGCTGTTTCCATCCTAATTACTCGTCTGATATTCCACAGCTTGACTTGATTTTCTCTTCAGAGTAAAAAAAATAAATGGAAATGATCATCGCTTGCCAAGCACTTTGATTTTTATTTTCTATTTTTTTATTTTTAAAATAACTATTACACTGTTGTCCATTAAATGTCATATTGCACTCAATTTTGTGAAGTGAACTGAGATTTTCTTGGTGTTTTAATATATCCTGCAAAACAAAATGCTGTATGTGCTCTTGAAATAAAATACATATTTGCCATCAAATTTTCCCATTTAATTACCAGATATACCCCAGAGACCCTGTCAAATCCTTGTCTTCGCAACATAATGCTTCTTTATTTCTTAATACAACCATGACAGAACTTTAAAAAAAGCTCAGTTTGTGTTTCAAGGTCATTATACAGTTTTCAAAGCATTTTATATTTTAGAACAAGCATGAATCATTGCAAAAGAATGAAGACAGATCCTTATTTTATACACGAAATCACAGAAGACAGGCTGAAGACCTAGATATGAAAGCTGAAATGATAAAACTCCTGGAGAAGGAACATCTGAATTGGCAATGTTTTCTTTCTTATGACACACAAAAAAGACAAAAACCGAGGAAGAAATAGAATGATCAAGCTTCATCTTAGTTAAAACTTAAAGAAAAACTTTTGTACATCAAAAGATCCTGTAAAGAGAGTAAAAAGACATGGAAGAAAGGAAGGAAGAAAATGGGACATGGATGCCTAGAGAAATGCCAGAAGGTGTGAAGTAGTGACTCTCTTCAAAAGGAAGAAAATACATGTTGATCACATATGTGATAAGAAATTTCCAGAATGCAGAAAGAACTTCTACAACTCAAGAAGACCAACAACAAGAAAAACCAAACAACCCATCTTAAAGATGGGAAAACCAATGAAGAGACATTTCTCCAGAGAAGATAATGAGTGTCTAACAAGCACATAGAAAGACGTTCCACATCACCAGTCACTAGGGAAAGGCAGGTCAAATGCAAAATGAAACACTGCTGCATATCTGGTGGCTACAGATAGATCGTGTTATCTGTAATATGTATTTACATTATACCCATTAGAGTAATATATACACTTCCTATCGATGAGAATAATTAATACATATTAGTAATATGTACTTATGTGTGACTTTGTTACATAAGCATAGTTCCATATGCAAGAAAACCATGAGTGGTGGTGAGGCTGGGCAGAAAATGCATTCCTGCTTCACTGATGACAGGACGTGAAATTATCATGTTACTGCAATCAATGGCTTCCCAAGGAAGTTGAAGAGAGTCACTACTTCACACCTTCTGGCATTTCTCTAGGCATCCATGTCCCAGGACTGAAGCAGGTTGGGTCCTGAGCTCTAGGGAAGCCGAAGCATTGTTCTGCGTTGTTCCCAGGAGCTGAAGGCGGAGGCCAGGGGGCACCCACGGGTAGCTGGGTGAGGCCCTTGCATGGGAGGAGCATCTGCAAGTGTTGGGAAGTCCTGATGTTCTGACGTGCGCTACCCCATGATGAACCCTGGAACACTGCAGGGTGAGCTAATTCAGGCACAAAGGGCACTTGACGCATGGTTTGACCTACACGAGCACACAGCGGGCAAAGGCACATGATAGACACAGACGTAGCTGCAGGGAGCTGGCAGGAGGAGGACAGGAAGTGACTCTTCCTCGCTGGGAGGCTTCTGTGTGTGTGGTGAAAGTGTTCTGCTCGTGCAGGGCCATGTGGCTGTCCCCCATTGGGTGTGCTTGGTGCATTACGCAGCTTCTCCAGAGAGGCACAGTCAGTTGAGGTCCTGTGGCTGTTAATCAACTTCACTGGATGGGGAGACACCTAGCAGATGCGCGAAACGCTCTGCCTGTGGGTGTCAGCAGAGGTGATGGACCGGCAGGTCCACAAACTGGCAACTGACTCATGAGACCCACACTAACTGTGGGGGGCCCCACCCAGGGTGCTCAAAGGCTGGATGGAATGAGAAGGGAAGGAGGAGGTCACCTCGCCTTTTCAAAGCTCCATTTTCTTGAGCCTTTGCTGCTGCCGTTACCTGTGGGCCTCGGACTCCAGCTTCTCCAGCCTTTAACTGTGGACTCGCTCCAGCCACTCTCCAGGGAGCTGCGGGCCTTCAGCCTTGGGCTGGGCTGCGTCCTTGGTCCCGGTTGTTCTGCGGCTTCCAGTTTCCTGGGGTGAGCAGCTCCTGGGCCCTCTGCTCTCCAGTGTGCAGAGGCCGCTGTGGGTTCGGTGACCACTTACCCTGTGAGCTACCTAAAACAATATATGTATGCATTTCTGTTCCTCTAGAGAACCCTAACCAACAGATAGGTAGGTAGGAGCTGTTTACTCTGGAACTGGCTGATTATAGAGGCTGAAAAGTTTCACATCTTGCAAGCTGTAAACCTCTGATGCTGGTAATGGGGCTCCCCAAGGGCCTGGCAGGCTGAGGAGGCCATGGTGTGAGTCTCAGCAGTGAAAGGCAGGCCTTGCTGCACCTGAGAAGTCTGGGTCCCAGTTGTGGGAGCCAGAGAGACAGAGATAGAGACAGACACAGAGACAGAGACACAGAGTCAGAGACAGAGTGACAGACAGAGACAGAAGAGAGAGAAAGAGAGAGAGAGAGTGCTGCTGACAGCTGCGCTGGGTGTTTGTGATGAAGGAAGATAGGTTAAGCATCTTATACCCGACAAGACCATAGGCTGCAAATGCACAAAATGCTTCTCTGCTTTGATCATGCTAGTGCTAATTGCTTGTACATTTTTTAACTTTCCCCATTAAAAACTATGGGCAACACTCTAACAATTTTATGCAGAATGTCAGGAAAAGTTTTTCGCATCAAGCATACATATGTACTATTATAAATAATTTTATTTAGATGATCTATATCTTCTCTTGTCTGTTTATTTGATATAGACTGAAATAATGTTTTGAATTTTATTTTCCATGTATATGTATTTATATAAATGGGAGGCTTCATTATTTTGTTCAGTATGATACATAAATGTGTCACTGAATTTTGTCGTCTAGAATTTTTTGCCTTTTTAATTTAAAGTTGGTGTATTTGGCTGCTGATAGAGCATCTCCCTGGAGTACAATGGACCCTCGAGTTAGGATCAGCATGACATGTGAACAACTTGGGTTATGACTGGAATTTTAGCTTTAACTTATGACCAAAGTCTTGATTTAGGACCCAAATGCTGGCCATTGCGCATTTGCAAACAAAGACATGTGTGCCAGCAAAACGTATGTAAGCATACGCGCCAGCCTGATCCCAGATGCACGTGTTTGTGGGTGTGAATTTGGTCAGTGCTTTGTACAGTTACCATGATTACTGCTACCACAATGGCCCCAAAATGCTAGAGAAGCGGCTAAGGAAGGAAGGGAAGGAAAAGAAGGCAATCACAATCCAAAAGAACACTGTTAAAGGAAAGACAGAAACAGGTAATCTTAGACCAGTTTCCAGTTCTGAAAGGCTGAGACCTAGGGAGCCAGAGGCGGGTCCTAATGGGCTACAGATTCCCCGGAGGAGAGAAAGGACGCAGAGAGCCGGCGTCCTGATGTTCTTGTGGAAGGGGACTCTCCTCCCAAACAATAACCACCTTCCATTTCATCCTCCCTTCCTGCAAGCCAAAGGTGTCAACTCAAATGGTGACTACAGTATGAAATTGTTTCAGGTAAACTAGGCACATTTTATCACTCTTTCGTGAATACGTTACAAAAAGTACTGGTGTTTCTCTTAAATAACACACATTATACAACGCTTTTTAATATGAAATTGTTAGTTAAAGAGTGTTTTGGGAGGTTCAGTACACATTATGGGCATTTCATTTCTAATGAGAAAGCAGACTTGACTTACAACCAACTGAGTTACAACAAGCCCTTGTGAATGAATTGAGTTCATAAGTCAAGAGTCCACCATATTTTCAAAATCAAACTTGATGTTTTCAAACACATGTGGCTTGGCTTTTTTATTATTAATTTTATCAGCACATCTTAGATATACATAGTGATCACATTCACCATGGGGAATTTGTACCTGTGCATGATATATGTCAGTTCCTCTTTTTTCCCATTCCACTTCCTCCAAACCCTCTTCCTGGCTTTTTAACTTTTATTAACAGAATAGTTATGTGTGAAATAGTTATGTTTGAATTTTTGCTTTTATTTAAAACTTTTTTTCTTTTTTCCAAATATTTGCTTATTTTCCCCTTCCTGTAATATGGTTTGGCTTTCATTTTTTTCATTGCTATCTTCCTTTACATTCTTTTGTTTTACATTTTCTCACTTTTGTCTACTAATTTGGAAAGTCTTTTAAATTGTTAATCTGGTTGTACCGTTAAGTTTCATTTTCTTTGCTCATAATGTCAAAACTAAGTAACTGCTGTTGGAGAAGTTGACAACTCCCCATTTCTTTCAAATCTGTCTGCCTGTCTTTTGTTTTCAGAATGTCATCTTGTAGTTAATCAACGTGGGGAGCATCAGAGACTAGGTTTCCATACTAGTTAGGTTCTCTAGAGAAATAGATTCAGGTAAAAATGTATGTATAATTATGCCTGGAATTTGTTGGGCAGCCTTGCAGGATCAGAAGCAGAAGGGTCCAGTGGCCCTCTGTAAAATCAGAGATGGCAGAATTCAAAATGGTGGTCTGGGGTTGCAGAGAGGAGGATCCAGGACAGTTCAAAGCTGAAGACTTAGCAGTTCATTGCAGTCACTAGTGGGAGCCCCTGTTGGGAGGCTGAGGAGTCTACGCTAGAAGCCTGAAGGGACTGGAGATGAACGCCCCAAGACAATGGCAATCACTGGGGATTCCAGAGAAAGGAAAGCACTTCCTTCTTCTTTTGCTTTTCATGATGTCCAAGCTACAAGCCTATTGGTTAGTGCCGCCCACATTCAAGCTGGCTTTCCCCACTCCATTTGCTGGTCTACCTGTCAATCATCCACAGACGCAGCAAAATTCACCACTAGCTGGGTCTCATTCAGGTCAAGCTACCACAAACACAATCAGTAATCCCGTTCTCCCACCCCTGCATTTATGAGCACACGCTCCAGTGCAGGTGAGAAAACAGGAACCCTTAACACTGCCTGGAAAAAGTCTGAGGAAACTAATTCTTTTTAACATCTTACATTTTTAAAATTATGCTTTAAAAAAAATATAGATAGATGGACAGACAGACAGATAGATAGATATGGATTTTTTTCTCTTCTAGTACCAGGATTCAAACTCAGGACCTAGTGCTTGTCGGGCAGGTGCTGCACCACTGAACTAAATCCCTGGCCCAAACCACTTCCTGCAGTGCTGCTAGAGTAGTGTGCGTGCATGCACACATGTGTGCGTGCCAGGAATCAAACTCGGGACCTCAAGCTTGACAATATATGGGTTTTTTAACCGTTAATATTGCATAGCTTCAGCAGAACCTAAATGTACATTGGTTCCTAAACTTTTTTGCAATTTGTAATCATTGTTCAATGTACAAGGTGAACATTAATTCACACTGTACAGAGTGATTCATTAATTTAATGACACTTTTGTATTTTTTCCATGCTGGGATGTGGACATTTAGGTTACACTTGTGGTGTCTGCTTCAGGGGCATCAGTCATTTGATTCTGTTATCTTCTTCCTTCCTTCTTATTATTTTCCTTTTAATTGTATCGCCCTGTTCTTATTATTTTCTCTTCTCTGCATATATTTCAGCCCATAAGTAATTATGGTGAAATCTCTTTTATGTCTTTAGGAACCAGCACATGGGGACTGTGCCTAATTATTTGACAACTGATAACAATGGTATGAGAGATCCACAAATTACAGGTAATTTTCTCCTGTTGGATAAGCCACATGTATCTTTATTTTATGTCTAATGTGCCAGTGATTATTCAGCCTCGTATTTTCGCTTCTCAGTGTTAGTCAGATCATATATGTGTGTCTATTTGTTAGATTTTCTCAGACAAGTCCTTATTGTGTAGTCCTTCATCATCACTGGTCATAAATTCATTAAAGTTTTGACACTCTTATTTATTAAAACCAATGATAGATTCCAAGTACGTTTTATTAGACCCATTTTGCGATAATTGATTCTATCACTTCGGTTCCATCCAAGAATCAATAAACTGGAATGGAAAGGGACTTCAGTATCTTTGAAGGTTTTCATTGGATTTGGTGTAAATCTCTCCATTCATGGAACGCACTGTCCTTCACCTTCACACCCACCTGTGCTTGCAAACAGCTTCTTGTGCTTCAAGATTTGAATGCCTGGACTCCAGTTGTGGATTCCATCACTGTCTGTCAATAGAAGATGATTTGTATTTATTTAACTAACCTTAGTTAATTTTGCTCTCTCGTTTCCTCTTTATATCCAAGGTAATTCTGTAAGAAAAGAATGAGCCACATCAAAGTATTAACAATGGAAAAAAGGCAGAGAATGTAAGTAGTCAGAAGTATATCCTTCGTCATTCAAATTTCTGACATTCTTTGTACAAATCTGGATCGAGGTTTCTATCTCCAAGTTCTTTTGTTTAACCGTGCTCTGTGTCAGAGCTGAATGTTACCTTCCTATCAGGTGAGGAGCTTGGATAGAAACCTTTTATTCAAGGTTTATGAAGAAATCCTTCTTAACTTCTGATGTCCTTCACTTCAGACCAAAATTAACTCTACCAGGTGATGTATTTACAGTGTGTATTTGCGACTGCTCTCTTATTTAACTGAAGAAGTACACTGGCCAATTCTTGATGATATAACAAATACCTTACACTGGATCACTTATGAATAACAGAAATGCACAGCTCAGGATTCAGGGCTGGGGAAGCACAAAGTCAAGCCCAGCAGACTCTGTCTGGTGAGGACTCTGTCCTTCCTTCAGAGCTGGGCCCCTGCCGCTGCTGCCCAAGTGGCAGGAAGAGCAGATCTGCTGGATTTTGTCTTCTCACTTGCCAAAAGAGCAAGAGGTCCAGATTCACCCCTGCAAGCCTTTATGAGGGACTTGGATAAGGGGCAGAGTCAGCTCCTGAAGACCTCGCTTTTAATGCTGTTGCATTGGATACCAAATTTCAACCAGAATTTTGGAAGACTGAAGCAGTCCAACCCTGTCATTGTATCATTGCTCTTGTGATTTGGAGAGGAGTGGTAAACAGAAGAAAATTATTTGTTTACTGTGATTCCTCGCAATATTTAATTCTTACCAAAATACTTGCAAAGAGGAATATACAAATAATTACACTGAAACATATTCATCAAGGGTTTTTTCTCTATAATTCACACAGTGGCCACTAAAGCCTTAATGCCTCTTCCACCGTGCTCATCTGTTAGCTATTTTCAGTTCTGAAGATGTGGAATATGGAAATATGAACTTGCATTTCAAGTCTCAGTTTGGAAGAAGTTCTACTAACTGTGGCATCGTCTAGCATGAGCCGGGCTCCTGTGCTGGCCTGACGTCCCTGGAGGGACCAGTGTGCTCCGGCACAGGCGTGTCGGGCCCCAGAGCTGCTGCCGCTCAGCTCTGATGGGCCAGAGTCCTGGCAGCGGAGCGATCCATGAAGCCAGATCGGGCCCTGGAGAAGCGCTGTCCCCTCCGTGTGTCCACAGCAGCTGTGTGACGGCTGAGTCCTCCATTCCACGGTGAAATCTCTCTGTTCTCTGCATGGTTAGGAGATTGGTAGGAACCACTCCTGATAATGTTTCTGGGGCAGTTTTCTAAAAGCTATCCTGGGGAGAATCTTCTCTGAGTGGGAAAGAATCACAAGCAGCTATCAATTTTGTATCTTTTAGCCTTCTTAATTTTAGTTTTCACCATTTCTGTTTTAAGAAATTTGAAAATGACTTCCTTAAATGTGATTTTGCCTTTATCTCTCCCTATATGTTCATAAAAGTCTTCCTTTCTTAAGTGTTCATTCTCCCTGTACTTTAAAACGATAAGTGGAAAGGAAGCAAGAAATCCAAATCATTCTGGAATCCCAAGAAGGTAAAGACAAATGCGAGAGAAAAGTGAACAAAAACACTCGTGAAGCAAGCTCCTTTTGTGCACCTTGCCTTTTCCCGAGAATACGACCCTTTAAAATGAGCATTAACCTGCGGCTGCAGCAGGAGCACCTTGAGGAAGGAGCTATCCTTCCCACTCAGGCTTGCCTGCAGCTGCTGGGAGCCAAGGGTGCTGTTCTTTGCCTGAAATAACCTTCTGCGAGTGTGATTATGAACAGCAACACCATCCTCACTCTTTATGTCTCATTTCAGTGGTTTCTTTGTAGAGTCTTTCCTGCACCCGTCAGACCAGGGGGAGGGAAACCTAATGCATTCGCTAGTAACTTGCATTGAAATAATTGTCACAAATTGTTATTTAAAAATTCATGCTAGTTCTTCATGTTTGTTGCTCATAGTTCATTATAATCCCCATGGGATGGAGAACTATAATCTGTTTTTCTTTTTTTGCCATTTTTCTCGCTGTAATAGAAGGCAGGGTCTTTAATAACACCTTCTCCCAGTATAACTTTAACCAATTCTATGCACTATAGAAATATTTATAAACTGGGAAAAGTATATATCTTATGCAGTTTTCATGCTTGGAACAGAGGGGCCATCCTTTCTGTCTTCCTGAGAGCTTGCTTTCAGATGTGTGAATCACTCAAACTTTTTTTTTTTTTTTTTAATTTGTTTTTTTTTTTATTTAAAAGTAAAAGTATGAAAACATATTAACAAACAGACAACCACTGACAAAGTAGCCCAAGAATAGTACAAGCAACACTGAACTACATACAAGGGGACAGGGAATTAACAATGGTTGCTGCATTACGTATTGATAACTTCAAAGTAGTTACTCAGGAAAACAAATAGAGACATGCAAGACTGATCACACAATGGATCCGTAACATTTCCCACCCAATTCTTTTTTGGCTCTTGAAAGATGCTAAGAAGATGGCCCAACATATGAATAAGACAAGGAGGTCCCTGATGGTTTTCTGCTGAAATTCAGTTCACCAGAGTGAATGAGTATCAGTGAATGTGATTGAAAATGAAGAAATCAGGGGGCAGGAGAGAATTTGGACATAGTTAGGGGAAAGTGTGTTTTTCAGCTTTCTGTTATGGCAAAAACCTGAGAAAAGCATCCTAAAGGAGGAAAGGTTTATTTTAGCTCACAGATTCACAAGACTCAGACAATGGTTAACTGGCTTCATTTTTCTGAGCTGGGGTGAGGCAGAACATAATGGCAGGGAGGGAGAGAAGAGAAAGACAAGAGAAAGAGAAAGGGAAAGAGAAAGAGAGAGAGAGAAAGAGAAAGAGAAAGACAGAGAAAGAGAAAGAAAGAGAAAGAAAGAGAAAGAGAGAGAGAGAAATACAAATTGTAATACCCAAGGGCCCAAGGGCCCAGGTCATCAGCCAGTCTCTTAAACTATATCCAACTCCTAAATTTCCATCACCTTCCATTAACCTATCAAATTATGAACCCAGCAATGATTCATTCCTTAGATCCAATCATCTTTCAAAACCCCACTTCTGAACATGGCTGCATGAGGGACAAAGATTTCAAACTTGAGGGGGACATTTAAGATTGAAACCATACCAGAGGTGGTGTGCATTGCTGAGTTGAGTGCCAGTGTGAAAACAATTCTTGTGTGCCTGAAACTATTTTAATGTAGTTCCCCAACACAAAAGAAAAATGACTTCCTTCTGTTGTGTCCTTGGAACTGTGAGAGGCAGGTGTAAGCCTGGAAGATCCGAAAGCTCTCCACCATTAGCTGGGTGTGCTTGGGGTGTTGTCCAAGGGGGTGAACATGCAAAAGTCAAACAAACACATTGCTAGCCTATGCCACAAGTTTCTGGAACTCATTAGCACAGTAAGCATGGAAAACATGCTGGTCCAAGAGCATTTCAAGAAAAAGTGTTAGAACAGGGATGCTGAAATGACTTTCAAACTCAGAATGGCCTCTTGTTTTAGGTTATCTGTCTGTGTGCATCTCTATCTATCTATTGAGCTACTTATTGACTTCGAATCCAATAAACTGTCATATGTATGTGTTCTTGCTGTTAAGAAATGTTAAAGTAATTCTCTGAGTTAACCAAGCAATCTAATAAAATCAAGCTTAGTAATTATAAAAATTTCAAGTCAGCTTACGGGAAACAACTCTTGGTAGGTAAAAAATATTGGATCATGGATTTCCAAACAGATAACCTGGTACATAGATACATTAATGGATAGACATTAATTAATAGACAGATGGATAAATATATGGATAGACCATCATTATCTTGCTTTGTTTCCACATTTAGATTGGCTCACTTTAATGGAAGCAAAAATGAGATATTTTAGACCTTAATCAGCTTCAATTTTTAACAGGGGAGCTCTCTTAGGGAACCTCTTGGTAGATGACCACACTTCCATGTGGAAGTCTGATTCCTGGGATTTCCCGTGGTAATGTGGTACTGAGCAGTAAATCCAACACCAAGACCTCTCACAATAACACAGGCAGTCTTTGTCCCACACAGTAGATAGAAACTGCTGATGATTTTATTAAACTGACTCTTGAAACAGGATATTCTTTTCTAACTGATTTGGTCCATTAGAATTCTCAGGGATAAAGCTTATAAAATCAGAGAGAGACAGAGAAGACAGGCAGTCACACAGCCCCCTGACCACACCACGAAGAGCTCCTTCTTC
>NW_004955456.1:1645712-1674992 GCF_000276665.1 Chinchilla lanigera | reverse complement strand
TTTTCCCTGTGATTTTGTTAAAGATATGAAATTTGTCCAACTGTGGCTGTCTGATAGCACTAAATTACGGGTACAAATTGAGTACTACTACTACCTTTCTTTTTTATTTCACTAGTATTTTCAAAATGGATTTTGATGAAAAGAAAAATTACTTCAGGACAGACATCTGTTGTGATCAGGCGTGGTCGCAGTCTCTGCCCTTCATGGCTGCTCCTGAAATCCGCGCTCTTCAGCCTGGCATCTCTGTCAGCTTTGAACATCCGTTCCCCACAGTGGTGAACACCAACCTCTGCACTCCTCTGTGTTCATGTCCACATGCGCATAGGACCGTGAATGAGCCTGAGGAGGCTGTGTCCTGAGCCAGGGGAGACAGAGTGATGATCACGATTGCAGAAATGGCCAAGATCATGCAGCAGGAGAAGCAGGAAGAGACAGAGTCTGTATATATTTGCGTGGAAGAAACAGCAACATATCACAACAGTTTGGGACTTGGAGAGTAAGCAAAGGTCAAATCAAGGTTACTCCCAATGTCATGGTCATGAACCTGAATAAAACTGTTGTGCGTGGGGCTGGAAAGTCATGTGTGTACTGGTTTGGGAGTGATGGTGTTGGCCTCAGATGAGGGGTTTCTGATGTTACATGTGAGACCCACCTGAATTGCTCAATGGGAGTTCCAAGCAAGGGTTTGAGTTCTTCATGGCAGGATCCTAGTGACAGTTCTGATTCTGAGATATGAATTCTGCACTCAGGAAACATTTCTTCAATGTAAGTCTATTACTAGAGAGGAAATGAAAAAATCTAGATTTGGGAAGTAGGTGGCTATGCACAATCTCATTGTAAGAATAACCTAAGTGTAAGGATACTAGGGAAAAAAAGTAGATTAAGTACATTGTTCTCAATTTCACATTCCTTCCTTCTTCTCTAACAGTTACCTTCAAAAATGTATGTGCAAGTGCTCAGTACCAAAAATTTTATTTGGTAATTGTAGAATCCTATGCTAGTCACATTTCCCAAATGACACTCATTTTTACAGAGAGTAACTGTGGCTATGTGAGGTGGGTTTAAGCTTCTATCTTTTCTGTCACACATTACTTCCTTCAAACTTGATTTTTAACTCAAGCCATATCATCTTTCTTCTGCTGACTCTATATTATCATGCTGCCGAGATAAAATGAAGGCTCTGCTTTAGAGGAAGTAAGAACACAGTTTACTCTGCATTAAATATGAGCAACTGAGGCGAGGAACATGGATTCCTGCTCCTCATGGCTGTGGCTACCTGAGATTTTGAAGTCACAGGACAAGAAATTTATACGTCAAAATATCTGGCATATACTGTGAAGGGAAACTAAGTGGCTGCGAAATGTTTTCAATAATATAACTTTCTTAGCTTCTGGGTCGGTAGAGACTAGAAGTCCCCAGATAGTCAGCGGCGTGCAAGGTGAGACACACGGTGAAGGTAAATGGCTATAAAGGGCCTAAGCGAGCCCAAGACAATATTGCTCTTGACCTAGAATATTCCATTTTCTTTCAGTGTCCCCAGTCAGGATCAAGCAGTCCGTAGGATCTTTCACATTTATGAGGCTGCGTCAGAGAACTTCAGTTCCAGAAAACCGCAGATATGTGATTATGTCTCCAAAGAAGTGTCTCTAACATGGTCTATTCTGACGCTGAATCTGATCAGGAATATTGCAATGGTGACTGTAGACCAAGAAAGAGACAGTAAGAAGGATGGTAGACACAGACTTGAAGACTGTATAATTTTAAAATGTGCCAATGTGTCACTGCATACAACGGGAAAATATAGAAACGAAAAGTGTTTTTCTTAGTAAGTCAATGCCAGCTCTGTACTCTGATCAGCATCTATCAGGAATTGGAGGTTTAAACAGCATGTAGAATTGTGGCTCCCAAGGAAGAAAGAAAGAGCTTCCAGAACCACGGCCCTTCCTGTCTTCCCACGGTGAGCTCCTGCTCTGGCTGACAGACTGTGTCAGGGGACGTCTGGGGCAGAGAGGTGCAGCCCCTGGGGCACCAGACCTGCTCCCGATGGTACCCTCGGGGCCACAGACCTGCAGGAAGGGAGTGGCTGGAACCAGTGCAGCCCAGAGAAACTGAGCGCAGCCTGCGCGGGAGGAAAACACCTGCCTGCGGAGGGTCCTTTCAGTGCAGAGCAGGCGCCCTTGTTTCTCAAAAGAGCTGAGTGCTCAAACATTTCCTTTGAGCAGAGTGTTTGAAATCATGCAAACTGGAGAGGCAAATAAGGCCAAACCATTCCGCGCGTGCAGAAAAATCAGCAGAAGCTTTCAAACATGCAAGTTATGAAACGACGCAGATGGGATTCTTTCAAAGCTGCGAGTCAAGTGATTACCGAGCACTGAGGAGTGCTGCGCTTCCTGCTACATTTCTCTGAAAAGCGGCTGAAAAGAATTGACTGGCAGCATGCAAGGTGTGCGGAGAGCCGCGAGAGCTGGTGAATGCTATTCACACAGGGATTTACTTAATTCTGGGGCACCTTCAGTCCTTGCTGTCAGTCACAATTACAAGGAAGATGCTGTCCCTAAATTCTGAGACCCCTTCCTGATACTCAGAGGGAACACACCAAGGGGCGGGGAAGAGAGGAGAAGCTGGGATTTCAGTCCAATCCTCCTGGACTGCAGTAATTAAGATACATGTTTCTTCTTAAGATAAATAAAGTCCTACATTTCAAAACTGGGAATAAGTATCTCTACCATCTGTCTGTCTGTCCATCTATCTATCTATCATCAATCTACCTAATGCACTAGTGAATTTAGAGCAAAAAAGTGAAAGAAAGAAAGCGTGGTAGACACAGACTTGTGGACTGCATAATTTTTAAAAGTGCTAATGTGTCACTGGGCTGCATAAAATGGAGAAATATAGACTGTAAAAGTGTTTGTTCATAATAAAGCAATGCCAGCTCTGTACTCTGATCATTGTCCATCGGGGATGGAAGGATTAAACAGTGTGTACAGTTGTGGCTCTCAAGGAAAAAGAAAATAGCTCCCAGAACCATGGCCCTTCCTGTCTTCCCATGGAGAGATGATAGATAGATAGACAGATAGATAGACAGATGGAAAGATAGACAGTAGCTAGATCTCAATCAGTATAGAAATTTTGTAATGAATGACAAAAATAATTTAGAGCAATAATAGGCTCTCATTAGGATGAGTAAAACAAACAAAGACGGAAAATCACAAATTTTCATGAGACCAAGAGGACATTTGCACCCTCGTGCATCATTGATGGAACTATAAGGTGTTGTGTTCTCTGTGGGAAACAATTTGCGAGTTCCTTAGTAATAATAGAGTTACCACATGATCCAGAAATTCCACTTTGGAGTATATACTCAAGTGATTTAAAGCTAAGCCTCAAAGATGTATTTGCTCACAAATGTTTATAGCAGCCACTGCTAAGGAAAAAGTGAAAATCCCTCTAGTACCCACTGACAGAAGAATGGATAGACAAAATATTGTGTATACATGCAAGGGAATAAGATTCAGCATGATAGAAAAGGAAATTCTGAAACTTGTTACAATATGGTTAAGCCTCAGGGTTATTAAACTGAATGAGCTGCCATCCACAAAAGTTTTGATAAGTCTCCACTGATGGAAGACACTCAGAGTAGTTAAACTTATGGACACACAAAATACATGAGTAGTGACTGGGGTTTGGTCAGCAGGGCAATGGGTAGCTACTGTTCATGAATATAGAGTTTCAGTTTGGGATGACTAAAATTTTAGAGTTTGCAAGACAATATGAAAATGTATATATTTTTGTGAAAACTATTTTATGTGCCAAAACAATTAGGGTGGTGCAGTTTACATTCTGCTTGTTTTCTACAATTTAAAAAAAAACTGCATAGAAGGAGAACCAAGCAAGTGGGAAAGTATTATATGCTTATGGATATGTGAAGACTCTGTATTGACATGATATCAGTTCTTCCAACATGATCTATAGATTCTGTGCAATCCCAGTCAATATTCTAGCAAGTTATTTCATGAAAGGAAAACTCAAAGTAGGGAGCATAGTGCTGATGTAGTATCAAGTTAGGTTGATGCTACTTGAATTGAAGACTTACTACAAGCCATCAAAACTCATGAAGGTGTGGTACTGGTGAGAGAAAAGATTGAAGTCACAAGACAGAGAGTGAGAAATTGACCTCACAAGTAGATTCAAATATTAGAGAGTAAAAATAATTTAGTCAGCACAGGGTTCTGCATACCCACATGCCGATGGAACAAAAGGAAGCCTAGATACAGAAATACATCTTCCATGAAGACTAATTCAGAATTGGTCGTAAATCCATAAAGATAAAGAGAAATTCCACTTTCGAGTACATACTCAAGTGATTTAAAGCTAAGTCTCAAAGATATATTTGCTCACAAATGTTTATAGCAGCTACTCCTAAGGAAAAAGTGAAAATTTCTCACTGTAAAATCCAAAGAGATAGAAATACTGGAAGGTAACATAAGGAAAAGATCTAGAAGAACCTGAATTTGGTTATGGCTTTATAGATAGGATTACAGTCTATAAATTAAAAACATTATAACTGAAAGTTTTTACAGTATGAAAGGCACAGTTAAGAAAATGAAAATAGAAGCCCCAAATGGGGAGATAGTTGCATAAGAAACATCTGATAAACTTTATGTGAAACACTTTCAAAAACTTAAAATTTAAAAATAAGAACTCTCATTGCTGGCAGGTGCAGTCACGTTAGAAGGCGGTTAGTATGATTTTTATAAAAGTAAGCGCAGATTCAACACAAGACCTTGCAATTTTGTCCCTACGTATTGGCACTTGGAGCTGTAGCTCAAGACCATACACATGTTTATAGATGATTTATTCTTAATTGCCTAGATTAATAAGCAACCAAGATGTCCTTCACTGGGTGAGGGTAGACACTGGTAAATGAGACAATGGAATGTAACCCAGTGCCAAGAAGAAATGAGCTAATAAACCATGGACAGACAGGGAAGAGACCTAAGTTCACACCCTTAAGTAAAAGAATCCAAATACGACATTTAGAGTCCAAAATATGACATTTTAGAAAAGGTAAAACTATGGGGATGGTAAAAAGACTAGTGGTTTCCAGTGGTTATAGAAAGAGAAAATGAATTAACAGAGTGCAGAGGGCTTTAGGACAGCGAAAATACTCTATGCAATACTATCATACTACCGTACAGCAGTGGGGACATCACTCTACATTAGGCCAAACTTAAAGAAAGCACGTCACCAAAGCGAGCCCATGGGTAAGCTACGCACTGGTCATAGTGACATCAGTGTAGGTAGTAAGTTAACGTGGGCATCGCCCCTGGGGGTGATAATGAGGAAGGCAGTGAGTACATGGGAGCAGGAGGCAGATGGGGACCTCTTCAGCTTCGGTATAAGGGTACTTACTGGCTGTTACACTAAAAGTGCTCTAAAAGTAATGTTTAGAAGTTGGAAAATTATAATAATGTGCTGGGGTTATGGTTTTTATGATGGCTCCCTCCTCAGAAGCTCAGTATCATCGCTGCAAACAGGACCCTGCACATTGTCCCTGCTGATGGACCAGAAAGAATTGAGAAAGTCTGCAGTCTCGGAGTCACAGCCAGAGGATCAGAAATGCCAGGATAGGAGACCGAGGGAAAACTGGTGGCCGTGACCCACCAGCGGATTTGCAGGGAGAGATCAATGGAGAAAAAGAAGCACACGGGTGCCAATTTTTACGTGTGAAAGTTGAATAAGGCTTTTGCCCTGGAGAATAAGAAAGTCACAGTATAACTATTTTAGAAATGTCTGTCTATACTACACCAGCTAAAATTATTTTCCTTGTAATTTATTGTGTACATTGTGTACTGCATGCACAGTGCACATTATGAAAGAGTAAAAATTACATATCCCTCTTCTCCACTTCTTCCAGACGTGATGTTAACCTAAAGGATTTTTAAAATGCAGCCATACACTTTAAAAATTCTTCTGTTTTTCAGTACAATTTTTTAAAAAGAAAGTGTCTATTTATAAATAGCATAATGTAGAGAGCACATAGGAAGAGTTGAGAGCCCTGTATTGAAAAGAGCGCTCAAAATAAAAATTCAAAAATCTGTTAAAGCAAATAACAAACAAATATAGAGTTATTTCACATCACTGAGTTTGAAATTCATGTATACAACTCAGGGGGGCTCTGAGTTCTATAAGTAGCACTGCAAAAACAAGACTCATATGCTTTTGTTTGTGTCTATAGATACAAACACACACACACACACACACACACACACACACACACATACATACATATATATTGCTGCATCATTTTCGTATTTTGGTACCTTTATTACAAAACCATTTTGGGACAATTGTTAACATCCACCCAATATTAATAAATAACTCAGTTCCTGGGATTCTATTCTAGGAGTATAATCTATAATACATAAAATGACAATAGTCTGTATGGAAAGTATTGGAAAGTAATTTACCCTGACCAGAAACTGATTATGCAAGTTATTGCATATTGAAATACCAGGAAAATATGCAATCATATATAGTTATTAAAATTTCATTTAAAACATAATTTATTACCTTGCATCAGTGCTTAACAAATGACCACTCTGAACACCAGAAGCCGTGCTCCTCAATTTTAGAGCACCAGGGATCCACAGCTGGGGCCCACTCAGTGCCTCACATAGTTGACACCAAGGTGTCTGGACATTGCCTCAGCCCGCCTGGAGCTGGGTCCTTGTCCCCCGGGTGTCCCTTTGTCCTGAGCCCTGGAAGGTCTGATCCTTGCTGGTGACTGGAGGAAGACTTTGTCATCTCTAAAGCCACCCACAGCTCCAGGCATGGGGTCTCCTCATGGGTGATTCACAACCTGGTTTCCTGTTTGAGCACTCAGATCGGCAACAATGCTCCTCTTTCCACCTAAGGCAGAATTTATGTTTTAAAAAAGCGATGGCGTGTGTGCTTTCCACTTTGCTGCATATTCCTGGTGCGTGACGAGCAGCAGGGCCTATTCCAGGGCAGGGCCTAGGGAAGGCGGGTCACCGGAGGTCAGGTTACAGTGTGTGTCACACATGCTCGCGTCCTTCATATGCTGTGACAGTAATGCGGAAAGCAAAGTGAGACCTGTATATCTAGAATGGTTCCAAGAATGAACAAATTCAAAATAAATAAATCAAGCATCAGCTTTTCCAAAATAATAATGAATCACTTTTGAGTTAAAAATTACTTAACGTAGAAAGAAGTACATTAAAAAAGCCTGAAGGTAAGTTTTAGCTAAAATAAATAAGTCAGTTGCTCTAATTGACTGAGGAAGTTATTTCTAGATCTTAATGTCAGGGTTTGGTATTATAATGCAATTTTCACTTATCAAATTTTAAAGGTAGATTCTTAGAAAACTGAATGTTACAAAGTTTATGCCCAAACTTTTCTGATGACCTTTAACTTTAATTTCTTATAAATAAAGAAATGGAATCTCAATTCAAAGAAATAGTTTCTAAATACTTAAAACTTAGGGGTTTACAAATACTTTAAGATTTTCTGGAGGCCAAATCTTTTCCAATACATTCTTTAAAACTATCAAGTCTCATACTAGATGTGAATGTAAAAGGATTTATACAATTTTGGGAAAACCAACAAAAGAAAACAGAAGGGTCATGAGGCAATGCACTTACTTGAGGTTCATCCAGAAGGACTTGGTGGAAAAATACTAGTTGGGATGAATACAAATGAATTCAAGCAAAAAGAAAGAGAAAAAAAAAATGCCTATGCAAATTACTCCTGGTACAAGAACACATTGTTTTAGCTGGAATAATTTCAGTGTTTCAAAATTAGTAGTTTTGTCTCTTATAATCTTTGGAACTGAACATTGAAACCTGAGCTGAATAAAGAATGGCTACATCTTTGCAGAAACAAGAGGCAGCAACATTAAAATTAAAAAGTCACGAGGACCTCTTGCGTCCTTGGCTTTTGTCCCCACTGCCGAAGCGGGTCCCTGGGTACTCACGTGTCCACATCAGCCTTTGTGTGACTGTCACCTTGTGCACCCACCACGACTGACTCAGCTCATTGGCCAGTTCCACCTGTCCATATGCAGTCTCCTTCTCCAAGCAGTGCTCCGTCCTGTCCTGCTGGTGAAGAACCATTGACTCTTCAAGAGGGTCAGCGTGCTGGTCATGTTGGGCAGAGGTGATTCTGATGCTATCTCTGCCTACTGGACACAACAAGCAAAAGTGAGCAGTCAGAAGCTTGATAAATTGGACATTTATTCTGAGGCAAAGCATTAAACAAGGCCCTTTCTGCTCACAATCTCGATTGTGCTCACCGCACTCCACAAGATAAACAATTCCAGCCCTTGTTGAGAACACGAAAGGAAAAGGGGTCTCTGGACTCCAGTTCTACGAAGTCAACTAAAGATGTGCAGGACACATACCAAAGAGCAACGATATATGAGATAAGCTCCTTGACATGAGCACTAAAATTTATTTAATAATGAGTTTCTGAAGCTATTTTATTATAGTGTCCTTTAATGGAGATCAAAAGAGTAATGCTAAATTAAATTTCAATAGCATAGTCTAGGAGCAACTAGATTATTGTACCAAGAAATACTTATTCAGAAATGTAGAGTTAATCTAAGAATTAAATTTAGAACACTTGGAAAATGTTTTACTACACAGTGTTAGAAAAAAAGACAGCAAATATTACTTTTTCCGAAATCATCATTAACAGATATTAGTGAATATGTAGGTAGTTTAAAGTAATATTTTCTCTTAAGAAATTGCTTCAGGTAGATTAGGCTTCTATTTAATTAAGAATAGAAAAAAATAATATTTTGGTACTGGGAATTGAACTCAGGGCTTTGTGTTTTCCAGGCAGGCACTGTACCACTGAGCTACATCCTTGGCCCCAATAATAGAAATTTATAACAGACTTATGAAAATTGGAATACATAAGTAGACGTATCTCTAAACAGGCAGCCATCTTACCTCTCCACAAAATGAAGACATAAAAGATGAAGTGTTATTTTATTTTAAGGAAAGAGTCTTAGATTGTCTACTGAAAATAATAATTAAATGATGGAAACATTGCATTACTGAGTTTTCAGTATTGACATGGATAACTTTTCACTGAAGTTCAACACTGCAGTGAGATCAGGATGTGGTTGCTACTGTACGTAAGTAATTTCACTTTCTAGTGAACCACAAGATAAATCATTTGATACAGTGAGCCTGAAATAAATTATAGCTTTTATATATTTTATGGACTTATTGGAAAAAAGCCAATTCAATATTGGATGATATCTGCCAAAATAAGTGCTATATTTTGAACATATTTGACACTGTGCCATTCTTCCTGCAGTTAATAAAGTTGCAGAGCTAATTGTCTGTTGAGTCCACTCTTACAATATGAAATTTAAACCTCTGTACTAAACACCAAAGTAAAACCATATTTGTTCTACCTAATAGTGGAAAGGGGTGCTTTAAGTTTATGTTATCCTGGCTAATATAAGGAGGCGTAAGCCATGTCATTAAGGTTGGCTTAAACCATGAAAACATGAAAAAGTGGAGAGGAGGGTACTATGGACTGTGCTAAAATATTGTCTGATATTTTAAGACTGCTAATTCTGATCCTTCTTATAAAACAACTTCTTTTTTTTTTTTTTTTTGGTTTTTCTCCAGTACCGGGAGCCGAACTCATGACCTTGCACTTGCCAGGCAGGCGCTTTTGCCGCTTAGCTAAATCCCCAGCCCTATAAAACAACTTCTTAAAATTATAAAGCAAATCTTTCCTCAAAATGAAACAGAGGATTGCATAGATTTCTTTGCAGCTTCTCTTATGTTGGTTTGTGTCATCATTTGGTAAAGTTTGAATGGTAGGTGTTCCCTTTGACCGGGCAGGGTCTCCCACAGTGATGGGAAGCCTGACTATGACCTGCACAGGAAGAGACTGTCCAGATCTGCCTGCCCCTGGCAGACACTTGTGACCTCAACATCCCCATGTCCACTTCGTCCGGGGTGAGGTTGGATGCACTGTGCTTTGAGTACAAGAATGGTCATTCCCTTGGGGAAAGGCAACAAAGTTTCTAGCTGAAAATAAGACAAAGACCTCATGTGCTCTGCTCAGCATGGCTCTCTCTTGGCTCTCTCTTCACCAAAGGAGTGAAGGATGGGGGAAGGGGTCATTGTCCAAAGAGAGGTTCACAGGGGAGAAGGCATTTCACAAATTATTATATATATTGATTGACCGCTCGACATTAGAAGACATTTATTTTGGATGAAGTGCCTTTCATTTCATTTCATTATGTGTGTGGTGATAATTTTTCAACACAATATGAAAAACACAACCAATGAAAGAAAAAAATGAAATATTGCACTTTATGAATATTAAAATCTTTAAGTCTATAAAGACATTGTTAAGATGATTCCAGACAGGACTTGGAAAATATATCTTTAGGATACAACTTTGATTAAGGCTTTGTATCTAAAATAAATTAACACTGAATAAGTAAATAATTGCATAATTAAATGTTGGGCAAATAATCTGTACTGATGCCTCACCTAATACATAAACAAATGGCCAATAATCATGTGAGAATATACTCAAGGTCCATTGCTAGAATTTGCAAATTGAGTAGGAGTAAGACTGCAACGTGTACATGTTGGCAGGGCCAGCACTGAGAAGGGGGCGTTATCTGCTGTTGGTCAGGATTCAGGGCCAAAGGAGCTGTCCATGTGGAGGGGAACACAAAAGAGTGCTGCAGACTGAACAGACAGTTGAGCAGTGCTGGGTGTAGTTAACCAAAGTCATGCCGTACAGCCTACAGTCATAATGTCTAGCATTTACTCAGCTTAATTGAAAACTCATCTTCTTGTAAAAACTGGCAAGTGAGAGTTTATAGCAACTTTAACTATAATTGCCAAAAATTGGAGCAGCAAAATGTTCTTCCATAGATAATGGATAAACACACTGCAACGCATTTGCGCTACGAAGTGCTACTCGGTGACTGTGGCAATGAAAAGACATTAAAGAACGTTAAGCGCATGTTCTGAATGAAAGAGCCTGGGCTGCGAGGCTAAGTAGTGTGAAACTTCAATTACAGGGTGTTCGGGAAAGGGCACAACGGTAGAAGCAACAAAAGTTCAGTGGTTGCTGAGGGCCTGGGCCGGGGATGAGGCTCCTGTGATTGCGGGGCCGGGAAGCTAATCGACGTGGCAGGCACTGTGATGATGGAGACGGAGACTTTGCCTTCTCAAACTCGGTGTAATTCACAGCAGAAAGGATGAATCTTCATGTAGGGTAATTTTCTTTTAAATTAAGAGTCCTGGGAATCGAATACGAAACACAGAATGTGGAAAAATAATATAAATATCTTACAAGTACATAAAATGAATTCACTGAAAGGAGTAGTCTACATGGCTAAAGGCAGAAGGTGATCTATATAAGCAGCATATTCCAGTCCAGGGGTCGCTTCCCATAGGGGTACAGGTTGATGATCTGGGACTGTAACACAGATACACCACAATGAAAAAGAGTAAGTACCTGAGCGGCCGATGGCGGGATCCAGGATGTGTACTCCTTTGCTACACGGGCGGATGGACATACAGCAAGCAAGGGCGGGCAGCTGTGGTAATGGATACAGCAATAGATTAGGGTTGGAGGGTATAAGTATGAACTCATGTATAGGATAACACACATACAGGTCGCTACATACAGAAATATTTACAGATTGTGCACATACCTACGCTTGCACACACGTACCTACAGTCCCCTGCTCTGTGGCTGAAAGGGCCTTAGAAAAAAACGTTATCCATTAACAACGAACGTGCTTACAACACGGACCTGGAGGTCTAGTAGCATTTTCCAAAATGGGCTCATCTCTTGGAAGAGCTGATTCCAGACCTGGGGCAGGAAATGCACTCGCTGAGCCCGGGGTTTCTTATAGGACCAGAATGCAAGACAGTGTTCAAAATCCTAGAGAACAAAACAAATCCGAGACAAAGCGGGCGTTACAGGGGGACACACAAGCCGATGGAAGGACCTTCAGGTGACCAGTTCGGAACAAACAACGTGAAAAAGCAGTACTTGAATTATAATCTAAAGATAAAGTAAATGGCCGTGAATGTCTATGAATAAAGGATGCAAATCAATCAGCAAATAGAGAGGAGACATTCCCTGTGAAGAACACCTAAATGACTGGTGTGGATTCTTCACTTCTCAACAGGTGGCACCTCGTCCCCCAATCTTCCACAGTGATGTCCTTCAAACAACTCAGGAGGGGCAGCAGCTGCGCGGGCATCCTCACCGCAGGAACATCCGCCCACCCCTGCATCATCCAGGGACCGAAGCAGCACCGGCAGTGACGTCATACGTCAGGTACACGCCCTCCTGGGTGATGTTAGGGATGTGGCTCTTTGTTCCTGCGCTCTTCTCCTCACCATATGCACTGATTAGAAAATGTCAGAGTAAAATGTGCCCGACTTTTTCTATGTCTTTCCCCAACATGTCTCAGATAGACAAGACCCTTGGAGATGTTTCATAACTGGATCATAGCACCAGAAAGTGCAATTTGTCGTTGGCATGAGATAAGTCAGATGCATTCTAGCGCTTCCGTGAAGTCACTTTTATCCAGACCTCTTGATAAAGCCTGCTCTTTCCAACTGCAATTGCAAGGATTCACCAGGTGCTACTGAGGCTTGGACCTCGCTTCTGGGAGTGGGTTCCTGATACGTGAAAATGTGTTGGTGCTGGGTCTGTCGGCCTCTGTCTTCAGTGTCCCTGCACCTTGCCGCTGGTTCTCATACTCTGGACCAGGTTTTCTGGTCCTCTCTCAGGTTCTCTGGCCTCGAAGCTCCTAGAAAGGCAGCTCAGATGCGTGGGGAGAAGCTCTTCTCTTTTGTGGGCCTTCCTCCCTGGTCTGTCCTCCCTGAGAGCCAAGGACCAGTCTCTGGTCTCTATGTGTGCTAGGTTCAGGGGATCAAGTACTAATCCTTCAGTAGCTCACTACAGAAAGAGCCCTACCATCCTGCATGCCTCCATAGGATTAATCCTAGGGACCAGACTCACCACTGATCTGGTGGACAAGGTGAACCAGTGTGCTGTGTCTCTGGGTTAGCACTGACTCCTACTTCCGTGAAACACAGTTTGATCCAGGTCGATGTTAAGTGGCCTTCTGTCTCCTTGGAATAAGAAGCAAAGGGACCACTTTCACATTTTATTCCCGGTTATGTTACATATTTTATTTTTCACATGTGGAGTTAAACTGTATTAAATGCCAGTGAGGAGGCAGGGGAAAAAGAAACCTTCTGCACCCTTGGTGGGAACAATTAGCCCAGGCTCTGTGGAGAGCAGCACGGGGACCTCCGAAAACTAAAAGCATAATCACTCTAGAAGTCCATCAGTGAACAGATGGATAGGGAAATTTTGCTAGGTGCACTGTGGAGTATTACTGAGCCATAAAGATGAAGAAATCACATCTCTTGCAAGAAAATGAAGGGAACTGGAGACAACTCTGAAAGACAAGTATGGCGTCTTCCAGCGTATGAGGAATCAAAATCTAAAGGTGGTGTAAAAATAGAAGGGAGATGATTGGCCAGGTGGAAGAGGGCCAGAGGGGAGGGGGAAACAGAGTGAGGTAGGGAGGAAAGAAACAACCAAATGGCCTTATACGCAAGTATGGAAATATCACAGTGTCATATAATCAGCACAGCTAATACGTGCTAAGAATTATAGCAAAGTCCATCCACAAAATTTAGATGCAAAAGAAAAAAATTAAAAATAAAACATAATCATGTATTCTCTCATTGTGAATATACATGTATAAATGTAAGTACACATTCATTTATATATATCTTGTCTGTGCCAGGGCTTATTGCACCCGGAATCACAGAGCAGCCTGGGCCCATCTCTGAAGGGGCCCTGGCTGTCCTGGGAAGGAAGTGAGTGTTTCCACCTGGTCCCCCAGGTGCTCACACGGCACTGAAGTTACAGGCCTCGGACTCTCCCACGTGGCTTCTGATTGGATTTTGTGCTCGTGGTCCTGGGGAGTGTGTCTGAGTGCTGGAATCTGGGTGCAGAGTAGAGGCTTGGGCACAAAGAAGTAGAGATGCTGGGTTTTACTTTCCAGGCTTTTAAAATAAAATATTAGTTCCATGCTTTCTAGATTTTCACCACAACTTTAAGTCCTAACACGGTAAAGCTCCAGGTCTTGTTTTTGGCCAGAATTCTGACAGACATACATACACAATTACCCTCTGGTATTTCCCATGGCTTCAATTTGTCTTTATTCACACAACTTAATTAGTTTGAAAGTCAAATAATATTTAAAGGCACAATAAATCTTTACCATTGGCTATGACAAGCTAAAAAGTAAAAACAGACAAATGAGCGTTGGCAGATATTCATAAATTATGTGAGATCACAGATAGATTTGTTATAGGAGTTGTGTCTGCAGGATCTATAGGCTACAACACATTTTGAAAATTGACTCCTAAGAGTTCTAAAGTATCTTTGCGTGCTTCTTTGTCAGGGGCTGGCAGTGCGGACAAGTGGCCCTGCTCATTAGGTCCCACAGGAAACTGTTTGGGAAACGCGAATTAACGTGGGGAAATGAAACCGATGCATGGCTCTCACCCTTCATTTTAGGCTCCAGAAGGTGGAGTGGAGAAGTCCTGTCATGACTGAGGTCATCTGAAGACACTATCCTTCTGCAGACCGCAGTGGGGAAGAGGAAACCCTGCAGTCCTGCTGAATTTCTTAGGTGTGAACGTTTATTTTATGGAGTGCAATTTAGCTGGGATTCTAAACCGCTTTCCAAAGTGTCTCTGACAAAAGAAATGACTCACTCTGAAAATCTGATGCAAGAATGGAGTTTGAAAATGAGGCACGGGTACTGCACGTGGCTGTCCGGGTGAGCGGGAGGAAACCACATTCAGACACGGCGAAGGTCCTGGCCAGCCTCCGCCTGAGCCGGGAGGAAGGAGTGTCCTGTTTGTCACCATTGTCACAGTTAGGTTGGGAATTCATGTGTTTATGCATTCCCTTCTAGGCAAGGACTTGTGGAGTAAAAAGAACCGCAAAATAAGAAAGGTTTCCAGAAATTAATAATTCATAATTGAACCTTGAATCATTTCCTAGGTTGCACACAACTTCCCCACCACGTCCACGCATACACCCATGCACACATACACATACACACATGCTCACACATACGTGTGCACACAGACAAGCACACAGGACTCCTTCCACTTACTTACCTGAAAGGCTGGAATTCAAAGGCATTCTCATGTTTACCTGACGCACAGTGATGTCTGCTGTAATAGGAAAAGCACCAGCGCCAAGGAAGAAACATCTGAGACAAAAGGTCACTCCGCTGAGCCCGCTGCTGCCTCCCTCCTTCCTGTTTCCATGTCCTGCTGAGGGGAGCAGCTGATGGGGACGTTTCCCCTCCAAGAAATACTAAATGTGACAGTGACCAGAAGTGCTGGGTGCAGCTCTGTGTGGTGGCACCAGTCTCTGGGGTCAGCAGTCTGGGAGGCTGAGGCAGGAGTTCGCAGAAGCTCGAGCCCAGTCCAGGCAACTTAGCGACATAGTGAGAGACCTTGACAGAAAAGTAAAAATTAAACAAAAAAATAAAAACCGGTTGGGGATTTAGTTCTGCGCCAATGCGCTAGGTTTAATTGCCAGTACTGAAAAACGAACACAACACACACATCCAGAAACACAACCTGAGAATCTAAATGCAACAGGAAGTAAAACTCTTCCTATATTAAGTCACAAAATAAGCAATGAACCACTTTTATTCTCAGGGAAACCTCCCTAAACATTAATACACCCCAACAAGAACTTGAACTTTTACACTCTGTTATGTTTATCTGATTTGAAAAAGATGTGAGAAAAATTGCTAGATGGTCCCACTTTTATGTCAGCTATGAATAAGCATCTTTCCTGTGCCAATTATTTGTAGGAAACTGGAAAATAAAAGATAACCTTTTCTATGAGACTCTTGTTTCCTATACTTGGTGGAAAAATTCATAATTTCAACAAAATGTGAAAGTAATCTATAAGCACAGCCACTAGATTAATGCTGTCCACAATATGGATAGCCATGTTTATTTTGTTAATCTGATTAAAATGTGGACAATCCCTCAGAAAAAAATGTGTACACATAAAACTATGCATACGAAATTGTGAATCATTCCACTTTTGCCATTAAAGATGTATCAGATCATTGGAACATGAGCATTCTGCCTTCTGTACATGTGAGCACACGTGTGTGTACCTGGACACACACAGGGCTCAACAGGGTTCCACCTTAGTACAAGAATATAATAAAATATGGAAATACTATAATCCTGATTACTGTTTTGTTGCTTAGAATAGAATCTTAGCAGAATTTTTCAGTTAATTATCAGAGCTGTATTTATAAGTAAAATCAGCAGATTCTTAAATTAATTTAAGGAATTTATTTTTAAGATGTTGGTGTGATAGAAAGTTGATAGAGAAAAACTACTGATTGTTCAATTATATCCAAATTAAACAGTTATAACCAATGGCCAAAGGACAATAAAGAGTAAACGACTAAGGAGCAAGTTCATAGAACAGTTAGGAAAAGGTGTGTCGTCGAACAGATATGCATCCGCACCCTCTGATCTGTACCCGGAGACACAGCTAGGCTCTGGGGCTTATTTCAAGGAGTCCACAGAGCAGAAGAGGAACAAATATGATAAGGCAGATTACAAAGCTTTGTAGTTTCCCTATGGTCAGTTAAATCAACAGTTGCTTTTAAACCTTAAGAAAAGGTAGCAAAATAGAGTAGAATTTGCCATTTCAGGAGTTTATAAAAATCTGAGCCGGGATTGTAGCTCAGCAGCATAAGTGCTAGCCTGGCAAGCCAGAGGTCATGAGTTGGATTCCCGGTACCAAAAAAAAAAAAAATTAAATAAATAAAAAAGGAATTTATAAAAATCTAACATTGGAGCAGGATTTTTGGAACTATTTTGGGTTCAAAGAAAGAAATTGATAAAAAATGAATTGTATTTAGGGGACTGAAAACCACTAATGAGCGTGAAGTGAAAGCTCCACGGAAGGCGCTCTTGGTGATACCTACGACGGCGAAAGGGTGGGATCATTGCGCAGAGAAGAGAGTCACTTGAATTTACTGTACAGGAAAACTGGATCGCTTTGATCAGGGAGTGAGAGCCGCAGGGAGGACATTAGGATATGTATTCCAGCTGAAGCCTGAGGATGGGCTGAAGGAAAACAGAACAAGCAGTTAGAGGAGTGAAAGACTGAGCTTTCTGCACGGAGGACGGGAAGCGCAGCTGGCAGGGCCTCCCCCTCACTGGACACATTAGGAGAGGAGAGGACTGGGTCCGATATTCAGGTCTCTGGCTTAAACTACTGCCTGAGGTGCTTCGCTCACCAGGGTGCTGCATGTTCTTGGACTGACACGGAAGATGTTCTTGCAATCACAGATTCAGCACTCAGCCCTCCAAGTCCACAGTAGAATAAAAGCAGAAAAGATATTTCAGTAAAATTCCTCCTTTGTACAGTATTTTAACTCATTAAGCTCATCTGGCTGCTGATGAGACTGTAGCTGCCTTGCAAGAGATAATTGCTGCATTTAGGCGACAAAAGGAACTAACAGAAGCAGGGAGTCTGCAACAGCGCGAGGCGGGGCGCTGAGCCTGAGATGAGGGGTCTGTGCTGCGGGCGGTGCAGGCCCGAGCGCAGGACCTTGATTATAAGAGCCACATGGTGTAGGGAGTGTCCACGGAAACCACACTGCATCCCACATTGTCTAAAACTTCCTCTCGGGTCTGCATAAATACCTTCACAGTGTCGTTCAATGCGGTGCTGGAAGATTGGCTAATTAACACCCAGGCTTCGTCTTCATAGCAAAGGCTTCTTTTGCAAATATTAGTTCTCGTTTACGTGTTTAAACTCATTTGCAAAATTTGCCATCACGTAACACGGGCAGGCCTTTCTCAGTGTGGGTGAAAATGAATTCGCCATAAAAGTAATCTTTGAAATAAAGAACTAAGCTAAAAGTTGCTCGGTTGTACTGATTGAAGTATGAGGCTCTGAGGGTAATAAAGAACCAAGTGAAACTGGCTGTGTGAGATGAACAAAGATTACCCTTGGCTTGGAAAATGGTGAACCGGGCAGAGTCAAATGAGAAATATAGTATCTTGGAACTTATAATTAGCCATCTGTGCTCACAATTTTATTTTGTTGTTTTGTAGAGGCCAACTCATGGACTTTACCTGGACCTCTGAGAAAACTATTCAATAATTCTTTTCTGCACAAAGAAGAGCAATACAAACATTTAATCTCAGTGTGGGGTAGGAATTCTCCTGTTCATAATTTTGTCCAATAAGCCAAGAAACACTGTGAAGCAAGAATGATTTCCTTCCTTGCTTCTGTGATTGTTGTAACTAGCAGTAATAGTAAAAATTACAAGTTGAACTTAAAGTAAAGCAAATCAGTCAGTCACTCAGAGATATTAAACAGGAGTTTATGAGAGTTTTGACAACAACCTGACAGTTTGGGTTGTGTTAGGGTCTAATTTAAATGAGATATTCTGCTTCAGATAGAAATCCACACTTCTCAACGAAGAACACTTTGCTGTTAAATTTCCTTATCTATTATGCTACCCATTCAATTCCGTTTTTCAAGAAATGGACAGGCTTACATTCAGGAAATCTCTGGGAGAGTCTTAACAGGTTAGGGATGGTCTCTGGAAACCTATGACATTTGAGGCCGTGTTTTAGAGCAGTACACCCACTTGCATTTGGAACAAGTCTCATTATATCTGCTGTGGTTTCTTCCTACTCAAATCAGAAGGAGACTCTTCACATTTTTCACAGACAAATGTGTGGAGTAGCTAGGAGAGGTGCTTATGCTAATACAGACTGGTTCGGGCCTCTTTTTGTCATGAAATAATTACTGCTGCAAAATACCAGCAGGTGTTGAGAGAGCAGGATTAATTTGTAAGAGTTGGATGACATCATTTTCAAATGGCTTATTAAACACTAATTAGATTTCAAATTGCATGACTCTCCACACACTTATGTCAGGATGGGAAAGTTTAAACATCTGCTTTCTCTGTGGCAGAAGCGAGCAAGGTTACAGTTTAATTTCTGTAGGTGACAGTTTATCAAATGAAATCAAAATGGAGAGATCCAGACTTGTACCTGGTAGAAGGAGGGTGCGTTTGGATCTTCTCCTCGCAGGGTGCTCAGCCAATTAAGCAATTTACTAAGTGGCGCGATTCCTTCTTCCGCACTTTGTAATCCAAAGCACTCACATGACGAGATTCCTTCAGACGTTTTGTCCCATGACAGCATCGTGCTCCTGCTTGGAGAAGGATTCTCGAAGGAGAGTCAAGCTCATGCTACCACCCTCACATCTTATCACTACACATTGAGAGAATAAATATATCTCATTGACTCAATGCCAGTATACTTATTAATTTCATATTACCTGATGTATTTATTTATCCATTTTAAGGGCTGTGAGGATTATCACAGAAACACCACTCAAGTGTGGAGGCCCTTTCACGTTAACTTTGGAAAGCTGAACTGCGAATATATAAAAACACTTCGGCAAACAAGTGTCTGTGGGCACAAACTAATGCAATGGTATTTCTCAAATAGCAAGGATAATTTTAACTGTGTGCAGCTTAAGGAAAGAAAGGGCCTCTTTAGATTTCTGTCTGTTGAACGTACCAAAATACATAGTTAAATTCAAGGTAATCGCAATGTCATATGGGTAACATGTCATCGGGAGCTGACAGGCTGTTACAACTAAAATAAGTAAGTTAATGGACTACTTAATACAATCATACTGCACAGAAAGTCAATTTCTCTTATGCCATTTGCAGGGGGGAAAACTCTTTCACCTTAGCTCCCCTAAATTTACTGAGAGAAGGCACAAGCAGCAGGCGTTCTTGAGCTCCTCACTGCTTGCAACTGGAAGACACAGGTTCCTGTCTTTCCAAAGCCCTCCCACCACTCCACCCACGCGTCCTCCCGTGCCGTTCAGCGATCCACTTCAAAGGAGCAGAAGCTAGACTGTCCGCCATTGCAGCCCTTGGGGAAATGTCCTCTTGAGGTTTAAACCCAGTGGAAGAGGCAGTAAAGCATCTGCAGTTTGAAGCAGTGTCACCGCCGTGAGCTGCTGCCTGTCCTGTCCTCTCCTGCTCTGAGCACTCCTCCAACAGCTGTGCTGAGGACGCAGAGTCCAGCACCAGACACCACGGCCCACTGAAGACAGCTGCCGACACACGGGGTCGCACGCAAGTCCCCAGAGCCCACTCCCCACCTGCTTCATCCTGCGTTCCTCAGGGATGCGCTGCACCAGCAACGCCTTTGTGCTGTGAAATACTGTGTCGCCCTACTTGTCGCCTCGGCTGAGGTGCTTCTTGCGTCTCTCTAGATTTTACTCCTGAGGCAAGTGTCTTGCTCTCTTCGTCTTCGTCACGGCCCTGGGCTTGATAGTTGTCTTAGTCATTTTCCCGATCACTGAGACACACGCAGCACCCACAACTTAAAGGAAGAGAGGTCAGCTTCGGCTCGCCGTGTCAGTCCCTGCAGAGGGGCCTGGTGCTGGGAAAGGTGCTCAGCTCGTGGCGGCCTGGAAGCAGAGAGAAGGGAGGAGCTGGGGACAGGAACACAAACCTCCCAGTGCCACAACAGGCCACCATTGTCTCTGACAACACAGACAGCCTAAAGCTCCCATGCGCCTACCATCTTGCAGAAGCCCCACCTTTGAAGACAGGAGTCGTCAGGTGCTGTTCTAGGTCTAACCCTACAGCACTCCATAAACACTCCCTGTCATCCTCCGGAGCCCTGTGCTGGTCTCTACTTGCTTCCCTTGCAGGAAAATGTACCCCCACTCCGGCGCTAGCACAGGTGCTCACCGCTCTGCCCCCGACTTCCTCCTGCCTCGCGGAGTGCTCACTCGTGCCGCTGGGTCTTCCTCTCCACTAGAAACGCAAGTTCCGCCGGCTCCGCTCCAGCCGTCCTCACCGTCTTTCTTGGAGCAAGAGAGGCATTCAAAGGCCATACTTTGAGAGAATAATTGTACCCAATTCTTTTGGAATAGAACCTGCAATTTTTTTAAATGTTAAATTTAGTTATTTTATGAGAAAAAGATGATTGCCATTTTAATCATTTAATCAAAGACAGAAAAAGGAAATTATAGTTGCATATGGTCTTTCACACTAGCTCTGTTGAGTATTTTGTGCAAAGTGCAAAGAAAATCTCTGCGCTGGAAATGGCCCGCTTAGGTGAACAGACACCTGGCGCCATCCCTGGTAAGGGACTCGGCCACCTCAGGAGAGGTTTTGTTTTGGTGCCATAAGAGTGAGACGTCAGCCGGCTGGGGAGGGTTCTTGGTGAAACGTGCTGCCCGTCCTGATGGGCACTGTATTATGAGGATGAAGCACAGTGAATATTGGGAACAGCCAGAGTTCGCTAGGAAAGTTCATCCACTTCCTGTGCAGGTGGTGCAGAAAAAAAGTGTGACAATGGAGAGGATAGGAAGGCATTGAGTCAGCCGGGCTCTCCAGCCTCATGGCAGGGGGTCACAAATGGGGGACAGGTGAGCCCAGGAGCAGCCTTAGAAGACTGTCCTTCAATTATACTAGTTCTAAATTGGCTTCTTGTTAGACTATATCCTTATTCGTAACTGAAGCACTGTATCATATTTTCAGAAAAGCTTGTATTGATGAACTGTTTCATTTATTCACTTAAGCACTTAAAATATTCATTTTTACCACTTCCATGTGCAGAATACTGAGCTAGAAAATACAGGCATAAGATGAATGGTGGTATTTCTTAAGTGAATGAGAACCTGAGTAAACCCCAACTAATGAGAAATGATCTAGTTCTAAAGATAGCTGCAATATAAACAGGGTTCAGCTTTGAACTCTGCCAATATTAATATGGATTGAAAGTTTTTAAAGAATAAGACACAAAATGTCTTTCACAGTGACACATCTCTAAGAGAGTAAGTGGTTTGCAAGTGTCCAGGATGGCTCTATTTCTAACTCCAATGAAAATATCATACTGGCCGATGGAATGTGGCTGTGATTCTTGTGTCTGGTGGCCAGGCTAAATTTCATTAGCTGCATGATCTGTCCAATTGGCTGTACAGGAATCAATGGTGAAACTGATGAAATCATTGATCGAGTGAAAAATGACCCAGTAGCAGCAAGCAGCAGTGACCAAAGTGTTTCTCCTCAAAAGCAAAATGAAAATAGAAGTTAAGCATTTCTGCAGAAGTTACAGAAAACTAAAAGTAATGTGCTACTCCGGTAAATGTGGCCACATTGTTCTCCATCTTCTGGGCTCATTTCCCTTCCCATTCTTTACGTTAAAGTGAACGGTGATCTTGCATGGATGCTGACTGAGCATTTTGAACTTTCTGAAGCAAACCTGTTCGGTGAATCAGGTTCATTTATGGACACCTTTCCTTGGGATATAGCCTGAAACCCACAACAACTCTGAGAGCCCAGAAGGATAACTTGGGGTACATAGGAAGTCTAGAATTATTTGTTTAAAATTAAATCAATATATAATCGAAGCATTGAGAAGAAAAGGAAAATAAGGGAACAAACCCCAAAGTCGAATATTCACCTTAATGTAAAATATGCATAGTCATATGATGAGAAATGTACAATCAGAGAAAGTCATAGTTAGCTAAAATGATTTCCAAAATTTCAGAATCCACGTGTGTCATCTGTGCCTACGTATGTGTATGTATAAATACTCATATGCATGTGTGTGAATGTGAGTTTTAAACACATAAATGTGAGAAACAGGCTCTAGTCACAATTTTACTATGACAAATTGAAGCAAATTCAAAAGAAGAAAAGCAAGAGTACAGAAAAGAAATAAATCAGTCAACCTTTCCAACACAGTGGCGAACATTTTAATTCCGGCTGATATTCTTCTGAGGTTCTACTTCCTCACATAGAGCTGGGCTCTTGGAGACCAGGTCAGAGGGATTTTTTTGTTTTGGGTGCTGTAGCGATGCCCCTTCCGAGTTTGTTAGGGTTCTTGAATCAGCGCATGAGCATGGGCCGTGGAGAC
Organism: Chinchilla lanigera; assembly: GCF_000276665.1. Classification (NCBI taxonomy): domain Eukaryota; kingdom Metazoa; phylum Chordata; class Mammalia; order Rodentia; family Chinchillidae; genus Chinchilla; species Chinchilla lanigera. The sequence continues at coordinate 1,651,905 of NW_004955456.1, read as the reverse complement.
CGCGCCACTCTCCTCAGTGGCGGCCCTCGCACCGCACACTGGCTGCGGCCCTGGGCAGTCACACCGCGGTGAGCGCGGGTGTCTGCACCTCTTTGTCAGTGGGACGACCATTCGCATCTGTGCAGAGCTCACCGCTCCCTTAGGCTCTCTCCCTAGCTGGAAAACACATGTTGACGTTACTCCACATGCCCTTGTGCTGAATGACTTCATGGACTCATTTGGAGTACGGATGTGCATGATTCTTCATTGCAGGCTATTCTGTCTTAGCAGAAAATACACTGATTCTTCTCACCATGTTTAACGCACCTTTTCCTTGTTTTATAGGCCCCCATTTTACAAACAATATCCAGGGAAATACTTTAGTTTTTATTGGCTTATTGGCTTACTGTCCACCTTTCTAAAAATCTCTTTGTTTGAGATTGATTCTTACTATGTGCCTCAGGTGGCCCTTGAACTCAGTGTGTAGTCCAGCCTGGCCTCCAAGTTGAGATTCTCCTGCCTCAGCCTCTGGAGTGCTAGCATTACAGTCCTGCAGCAAGGGTGCCCTGCTCTCCCCTTGCCCCGGTACTGGGAATTGAACTCACAACCTCACATTTGCCAGGCAGGCTCTGTGCGGCTGAGCTAAATCCACCACCCCTGCCCTGCCCTTTTTAACTGTAATTATTTTGCTTCACTTTTAGTGATTTATCTCTTAAATACAATCTGTGTGGATATTTTTACTTAATCAAATACAAGACTATTTTTGTTATATTTTCTCAATCTCTAGTCAAGGTTTAACTAATTGCCAATTAAATTTATATGCTCTTTATTAGGTACATCTCATTCAATGTTTTGTTTTTATGACTTTTTCTTTTATTAAGACAGTTTTTAAAGACTGTAATTTAAAATGTACGTATTATATCCTTATATCCTGAAAACGTTGTGTATCTTTAGAATGCCATAATTTAAAATTATTTTATTTGGGGGTCTGGGGATTTAGCTCAGGGGCATAATACCTGCCTGGCAAGGGGGAGGTCGTGAGTTCGATTCCCAGTACCGGAAAACAAACAAACAAACAAAAACTTATTTTATTTGTATTTAAAATTGTCAGTTGACACTTTAGATTTTAATTACATGTGTTACATCAGTCATTTTAGAATGCAAATTTGTAATTACCCAGGGAATTTTATTCCCCATGCAAGTTCCTAGCAGAGGTGAGGTTTGGTGGTAGACTCTGCCCTTGCAGGTGCAAATGCTACATCAGGGTGCGGCTGAGGAGAGCTTGTGGTTTGCGGTCCTCCTCCACAAAACACAGGCGCACCGCTGAAATGGACACCGTGTAAAAACCTGAACACAAATTTAGATTCACAGTAAAGTGCACCAATTCCAAAGAGAAGAATGGTGTGGATTGTTTCTCAGCAATGCAGATTTATAGCAAATTATGCAATACACATGATCAAAGCTATATGCAGAGCTGTTTCTCAAGACAAGAAAGTATATGAAAACATTGTGCCAATGGAATGCACGCTTTCCCTCCAGAAACAGATGAAGCTGGGTGCTGTGGTTCACACCTGTAATCCCAGCACTCTGGGGCAGTGAGGCAGGAGGATTGCAAATTCAAACCCAGCCTGGGCAACTTACTGACTTAATGAGACCATGTCCCAAAGTTAAAAAAAAAAAAAAAAAAAAAAAAAAAAAAAAAGAAGAAGAACAAACTAAAAAGACTGGAGCAGAAAAGAAATCCCGGGTTCTGAGATGAAAGATATAAACTGAAAAAGAATGAAGCATACAGAGAAACAGGACTGAACTGACCCTCTCTATACCACTAGCAATTAAGAAAATCTGAAAAATAAAGACACAGCTATGAAATTCACATAATGTACTTGCTGAGAACTCTCTGAGCGCCATTCTTAGCCATCACTGGAGGAGCAGAGAGGTGGGTGTGGGGCTGTGTCTAGAATGCTGTGTCATTGACACTGACGCTGGTGTAATTCCGGGCTGCAAGGGAGCAAGGGGGAACATTAAGAAATGGTCGCAGTCAGGAGAAGAGGGAGGTAGTGGTGGTGAGGAGGATAGTTCCACCTATTAGAGACAGAAGAGAAGGCAACATGATTTGATAAAAGAGAAATTAACCACATTTATGGTAGCACACAGCTCAAGGAGCAGCAGGTCAGATAAAGCAGCCAGCGAGCCCTGCCTGGGCTGTAATTTCTTGGTGGACAAGAGCTAAATCTTATTTTGTTCGTGAGCAGCACCTTGGTCGGGTGCAGCGCTCATCACCTGGTGATGCTCCATGAACAGTCAGCTCAGAGGGCGGAAGCGTGACCTTAGGACGGCAACCAAGGCGAGCTCCACACCAGCTCTGCAGAAACGAGACAGCACCAGGTTTTATTTCTAAGCTGGTTTGGACACAGCAAACCATACTTTTAAGTTTAGATTTCTCTTCAGCTTCACTTGTTATAATTTAGGAAAGTCACATTTATTATGGTCAATATATATTACCATAAAATATTGACAAATTTTATAAAAAGCATTATCACTATTCCCTATTTTCTTTTTGTAATTTCTTTTTTACTCTTTCACCAGCTCTTTACATTTTATGATGTACCATGCACATTCTCAGCAAATATATTTCCAGTCTCAGCCTCCTAATTTATTTTAAATTAATCTACTGCCATCCAGTTTCTGGGCATACATTTATCTAATTAAATTCAGTTCTTGTTACACATAGAAAAGATGGAGGTTTACTTACAAAGTGTGAAATTGCCTAATAATTTCTTTCAGTTCTTCAAGGTACTGAATTTTCTAGGGTGTTCTAATTGGCTTTACAACACCAGATTTAAGTTTTATTCTGATACATAAACAAAATAACCACTTTATACTTGCTAAAAATAGAATTCATGGTGAAAATTTCCCCATCCTATTAAGCAGCATTTAATACACTGATGCTCAAAATTCTGCCAAAGTCATGCCATCCTTCTAGTCCTAAATCCCAAAATAAATGATAGAGATATTGAAGTAATTAGATTCAAATGTCCTCAGTAAATAATAATTATTTCTAAAATGTTAAGAGTTGACCTTTTTGGGGAAGAAGAGATTTAATGAAAGAAAGTTATCTAAAATATATTGCTATTGAAATAGTTGTTTCTATTTTAAAGTATAATCAGTATGGGAAAATATTATGAGTCTAGTCTCTGTGTTTTCATACACTGTAACTCTTGTTAATTTTAACTTTAAAAAATGAAAAGTCTAAAACTTTTAAAAATTACATCTACCTACAAGGTGGAGGGTATTGTATTTAACCATGCATTTCCTAAGGGAAAATAACAAGAGAAATGTTAGGGAGGAAATTACATAATTTGAATTTTTATTTGTTTATGTAAGGGTCCTCCTAAGAGGCATTTTCTTTTTGTATTCACTTTTGGTTTTCAAAACTAACTTACTAAACTGAAGCAGCGTATAGCATTTAATAGTACAAACTTGCTCTAACTTTTCTGTTTGATCTTTCCAAATGCTGGTGCCTTAAAGTTTTGTAGTAATTTGTGGAATAGATTAAGCTCCATGGGTCCTCAGTAGATGTTTCTCAATTGCATCTCTAAATGTCAAAGGTGAGTAGCAAGACTGAAGTGAGAGGTTGACATTCACTGAAAATAATCAATGGCGACCAAGGCTCACCAGCCAGCCCTCCCTGCGCTCCCGGGCGTCACGAAATGTGTGGGTCCTCTGAGTCCCAGGATGATGGACCTGGTCCCTTGCCATGCAGCTCCTGGCTCTGCTGCACTGGAGGAAGTTGCTTTCCTCTGACTGTGGCTGCAGAGCCTGGAGTGTCAAGGGCAGCCCGTGTGGTCGGGTGCCTGAGCTGTCCCCACATGACAATGGGAAGGTGACTTCTTCACTTTACACATTTCAGATAATTCAGTAGCACTCATAACTAGTGATCTGAGGAAATTCTACCACTACCCCAGCAAGTGAGATATCCAAGATACAGTCCTTTCCATCCAGTTATCCCTTGCTGAAATTATGTCCTGGCTGCTTCAGAGTGAAGGTTATCCCAGAAGGCTTGTTGAATATCATCACAACTTTCCTGATGGATTATTAAATTCTTCCATAAATGCCCCACTCATGGAATATATTCTTACATGTGTTATAAAACTGAGCTTTTTTTTTCAGGTAAGGTATAGTGAAATGGAAATTTAAAAACTGCAGAAATCTATAACAAATTCACTTTCATCTCAGCTCCATTAGGATCCATGTGGTGTCCGTGAAGGTTCCTTGGTTGGCCAGTTAAAGTGCGGCCATAGCCAGATTATTTCTCTGGTTCTTACTTTACAATTTCATTTCTATCACTCACAGAACCACATGTATTTGACAGCTGTGGCTCATGATTCCTACCTTCAATTTCTTTCAAAACTGCAAGTTCCTTCATGTCTCTGTTTTCGTCCCTTCATTTAATGCTAGCATTTGTATGCGCATCAGTTAATTTAGAATGGATGCCCATGTGAATAGTGTAGGAAACAGCAAGAGGTTAACTGGTGAATGGAAGTCAGTTTTGCACGGATGTTGTCCCGTTTCATATCAAGCCGCTGTTTTGCTGTGACCGCAGGCAGATGTCTCACTGTTCAGTTTCCTTGTGCATAAAATCAGAATAAAGGCTGTCCCTAGTGAGGAAAATGTGATCAGCTATAACTCACAATTATTTTCTCTATGGCTACTATTGTCTTTATCATTAGTGTTATACAACTATCAGTCAAGCTGACATAGCATCGAAACAAGATGTTTAATTCTGGATACCTTATTTGTATTCTGAAAAGCTAAGTATTCTCACCATTATTAAATTTAAGAATATGTACATATGTAATCTCATATCAATGTGTGATATATACCAAAGACACACACAGAAAGCTTCGCATTACAGTCATTAAAATATTTACTTAGAAGCCAGAGTCATTAATTTATGGATTTAAAAGTTAATGCTTTCTTCTATACTAGAAGTTAAGATTTTCACACTGGAGTTTTAAGATAAATGAAGAAGACCACTATTAGAAAAAGTGAGTTTAGTAATCTTTCCATACATAATATTATAATGATAGACAAAATAAAAATATTAAATAAGTATGTTGTGACAAAAATGATGCTGAAAATGCTGCAAAATAATTGTGCTACGTTATTATGCCTATCTACCTAGGAAAACAGAACTCAAACAAGTACCAATTACACTATGAAAATAAAACTTTTGTAATTAAATAATTTTAGAAATTTTGTTAACAACTTTAACTACAAGCAGCTGAAAGTCTTTGGTAAGACTTTTGTTAAAACTCCAGTGTGAAAATGTTAACCTTTGTGAAATGCCCAGCACATTCAGAGAAATGAAGATATTTATAATCTCTAAAGGTTCCCTCTGATTGTTCATAGTCATTTACCTCTACACCTATGACACCAACTCTGAGTCCCAGGCAAGCTCCAATCACTGTTCTCCTGTTGTAGAGTAGACTGCATTTTCCAAATTTCCCACTCAAGGTGTGTTGATGGTGCGGTGGTATCAGTAGGTGGAAGGGAGGCTCATTCTGTGCCTGCACTGTGGACTCTGCCTCCCCTCATCTGTGATGGGAAGTTGGGGTGGTGGTAGTTTTGTCCATTGGTAAAGCTGTGAGGAGGTGTCCTCCATAGTTGCATGAATAAACACACATTTACATGATTTCACACCAGACTGACTGGATCGTACTTTAAGAGCAGGTTTAACTTTATTTAAAAATCCCTGCCAAGCAATTTTCCAAAGTAACTGTACAACTTTCCATCTCCTTCAACTGGTAGCATAATTCCAGCTCCTCTGTGCCTCTGCAATCCTTCACCAATCCCTGAGACTTTAGTGATCCTCCTAGAGATATAAGAGTGATTCCTCTTTTATGACTTGCATTTTCCTATCGACTAGTAATGGACAGCTTTTTATGTGCCTGTTTTGCATACACACATTTATTCTGATGATAACTGTAGAATCTTATGTGATAAAACAATTAAGGGTAAAAATGTAATGCAATGAGAATATCATGGAAAACATAATCGAATGAATAATAATAGATGTAAATAATTGACCTGCTTGTTTCTTTGTATTTGATATGTGTAGTTTATCTAAAGAAAGAAAAACATTAAACAACTCAGAAAATAAAGATTTCTCTATAAATTGTCTTGACACACCATCAGGAATGTTTTAGTACAC
>NW_004955456.1:1550579-1645143 GCF_000276665.1 Chinchilla lanigera | reverse complement strand
TATGATGAAACACATCCCTCAGTGTGGTCCAACTTGCTCATGATGACACTGTTTTTAGGAGTGTGTGAGGAACATCAGGAAGATGACCTTGTTTATGCTGCATTGAACCAGAGCATATTGCATCATGTGACTTCTTGCAGGAGGTCCTCCCCACATTTATGTGATGAAGGCAGTAAAACCCAAGTTCACTCACCACACAGACAGTGTCCCCCATTCTCACAGTCAGTTCTTTGAGATGAGTTACTAAATCCAGTCCACACTCAGGGGGGTTGATGTATTTATTCAGTTGCTAATTTATATCAATATGAACTTGAGACTATTTATATTATACTCTGGTTATTTAAATAATGTAATACTGTAACTTAACATTGCATGTTCAGTTCTGTTGCTTAGATTCTTTCAGTTTTCCTTGGAAAATCTCTGGTTGGCCTTCCTGCCCTGTGGCATATCTCCATTTCGTTTATTAAGCACTTCCATGCTCTCCGCCCTGATGAATAGACTCAGCTCTCCTATGTTCCAAGTGCCAGCCCAGGACTTGAGAAGCTTTCTGAGAAGGTCTCACTACTTCTTTAAACAAACTACTTTTAAATTTTGTGAGTGCTGAGTGCATGTGTTTCTACTGGAATGTCACTTCTTCAAGGACTTCTCAGTGAACAGAGCTTGGAAATATATAGAGAGAGACAGAGAGAGACTAATGTGGGCATATAAGCATATCTATAAATGTTTCTGCACCTATGTGCAGCATCCACATACATTCACACAAACATAGAGCATACATGCTTGTGTATTCAGATAGGTACATAGCTAGATAAACTTAAATGAATTTTTTTTTATTTTAATATCACACCTCAGGCATATTCTAGGTGTTCCTGTTTATATAATATTTTATTCTCTAACAGTTAAAAATTTGGTTCCTATTTTTTGTCCATTGTTTAATTTTTTAGTCCCAGCATATATGTAGAGTTGTTGCAGAATTTCTAATCCTTACCTCCATAAAGCACAATTTTACTTACTAAAATGCAGTATTTGTGAATAGTTATCTGTCATTACATTGCTTTCCAAGTAAACCAATTTTTTAAGTCTACATGAGTCAGTTACTTCCCTCCCAGTTCAGCAATATTACTCCATACATTTCCTACACAAAATGGTATATTTGTCATGAAACCCATCTTGGCATCAGCATGCTGTTTGATTTTTATGTAATTTGCATAGAGCAAAGTTTACTCAGTGGAGTATATCGATATGAGTGCTACAGATACATAAAATCAAGTATTCATCACTAATCACTATTTGATACAAGTATGTCATCTAGAATTCATTGTCATTTTGTGCATGGATGGAATAAAGTCTCAAAAGGGGAAGATATAAACAGGAGAGAATATATTTTGAGAGAAAAACAGCCAAGAATGTACCTAAGCTAGTAATGGACACTAAACTGCAAACTGAGAGAACGTTTAAATGCTTTAGAAGTGATATATTTAAATTGCTGAAAAAAGAGAGAGAGAGAGACAGACAGACAGACAGACAGAGAGCTCCAGTATCACTTTGTCTGGAAGGAAATGAATGGCAGCCTACTGTTCATTATAGACAATGGAAGTAAGAGGAAAATGGAGTGACATAAAGTGTTTTAAAGAGAATCCCTCAGCTCCTAATTTTATATACATCAATAGTGCACTTTAAAAAGTAAAGGAAAACAATTTAAACAAATGAAAGGATCTATTTCATAAGAAATTTTAAAGTAAATTCTCCAAGTAGAGGCAACCTGATGGGGTCATTTCTGTCACTCTATCATGTTCAAATCCACTGCCCATTCCTCAGTACTGTCTGGCCTACTGATCATCCCAGCAAACTTATCCACCATATCTCATACTGTGGTTCTGGTTCTTAGTGCTTCTGCTTAGCCATTTCTCATGGCCTCAATCTTCTGCTGACATTGTTTACATGTCCTCACTGTGTCTGCTCTTTTCCCTAGCCCCACTGTCATACTAAATACTGCTACAGTTAAATTTCTAGATGGATAGTTCATTATCAGACTTATACTAGCATCTATTCATCTTGCTAATGTGTGTTTTACTCTTTTTTAATCCAATTTAAAATTTTGGGTGAAACTGTTGCTATGGTCACTCTCAGAATTTACAGCTTCATAGTCCCCTGAGGATATGAGGATATGAGGTATCTTGCTTTTTTTTTTCATTGAATTTCTTTTAGTAGTAGAAATTGAATCCAACTCACACTGAGCTACATCTGCAGCAGTTATTTAAGGTTTCCATTTTGAGAGAGTGTCTTGCTGTCACTAAATTGTGAAGACTGGCTTGCAGCCCTCCTGCCTCAGCTTCCCAGAGTCATAGGATTGCAGGTGTGCACCGCCGTGCCCGGCAGTCTGAGTGAATTTGCATGACCCTCTTGCTTTGCTTCCCAGAAAGCACACATCTTCTGCATGACTACAGCTGCATTCTACTCTTCAGTCACTTGCTCCTTGCTATTACGGCAGTGTGAGTTTGAGAGGAGCGGTTCTCTAAACTTCGGATTAAATTTCAGTGAGAAATGTGTTGTGACCCTGAGCCCCAGAATGGGGGCCTGTGTAAAAGCTTTTTCTGGACGTGATGGTGAGCCTTACGCCCTCCCCTGTCCCCCTCTAGCCACAGCCTCACATTCCTCTGTCATGTTCACACTCACTCCCCTCACTGCAGCCACTCACGGCTCCCAGAGACCTCTCCCGGCCCTGCATCTCAGACAAAACAAACACATGCTGAATCAGGCAGAGCAGCTCTGGATATTTTCCTGCCACTTTTCTTCTACGTCAATCCAGACAAAATTTCCTTCTTATTTAAAATAAAGTTTACATTTTAGTTGGCACATAACAACTGTGCCCATTTGTGGGACAGAGCATGGTGTTTCAGCAAACCTGTACAATGCTTAATGGTCAACTTTGAGTAACTGGCACACCCATCACTTAGCACATGTCATACCTTTTGAGAATGTTCAAAACCTTCTTTCAGTAATTAGTGGAAGCTGTGACAAAGCTGATTTCCTAGAAGAAGACAACAGAGTGACAGTTATTATAGCAGGGAGGTGCAGGGAGGGAATCTGAACATTAAGGTGAGGGTGACGCACAGAAGAACGATGTCCTAGTTTCCTGCTGCACTTGGGCTGACCGTAGCATATATTTCAAAATAGCTAGCAAGTCGTCTTCTTTCAAGGGCTCCTTGGTTAGGAGGAGCCCTGAAGACACCACAAGGTTATCTCCTTATTTGGGGACCCGACCTGCCCTCCCTTCATTTAAATGCCCCCTCCCTATGTGGCTGTACCATCCCAAGTGCAGGCCTGGGGTCCTGTCGAGGAGAGCCAGATTCCCGCGCATCTTGCTAAACACACCCTGGCTCAGAGAACTCAGTCGCTTCTATCCTGAGACACCGAAGTCTCCAGACCTGCTTCTCAGTATCAGCTTTCGTCAGCTTTACTGTTGAAGTGGATTTTTGCCCTGTGACTTTACTTTCTGCAAGATTCCAGAACACTGTTGGATTTTTCTTGTTTTTCTTTCTTTTTCCTTACTGAATACACTGCAGAGATGCCCTTAGCAGACTTTTGTATTGCAGCTGACCCTTCAAGCCCAGCTGCATTCTTATTTCATATCTATGTTTTAACTCTGTTGAGATTCCCTAGAAGTTTTCAATAAAATTTACTTCACAGTTACAAACTAGTAGAACTTGGAGCCTCTCTATTAGTAAAAATGAACTTTAAAATTCTAAACGTACATGTAGAAATGTGAGTAGAAATGTCCTTATTTCTTTCTAGCTCTTAAAGTGATATTCTGAATAATTCAGTATATCTTATGCAATTATTCTGCAATTTCACCATTCTAATATGTTCCTAAAATAATCATGTCACCTCTATTACTTTACCCATCTGTGAGTACTGGAATGTAATCATGGCATTAAAGTGTGTGATATTTCATGTATAAAGTCTGCAATATAAAATACAATAATATTGGTAGATAGTTGTCATAATTTTTAAATAGTTACCCACCATAACGCAAATTCATTTTCCAACTTTCTTCTCCTGGTAAGAAATTAAGATAGGTTAACTTTTCACTTTTGTTTACAATGTTTATTTTTTGATTGCTTGGTGGAGATTTGCTTTAGATTCAAGACCTTGTGCTGAAGGATATAAACACACTCCTACTTGTGCAACAGAGTGGCCCATGAAGCAGGAAAAGGAGCGCCATCTTTGTGAAGTTCGCTGTGAGAAACACAAGAGAACTTCAGCAGCAGGAAATTGTGGCTAATCTACGACCTTAAGATATTGAAACTCATTCTGTGCACACTGTGGGAATCTTCACAGAAACCCTGGTGAAATTCACTCGATGTGACAGTTAAGGGAGCCCCATTTGGAGAGGCCACAGAACATCTTCCTCAGCGAGGGAGCCAGGGGCTGAGGAGACAAGGCGCTAATGTCCCCTGCTTCTCCAGAGCTGGGGGCAAAGGGGCAGTGCTTCTGCTTGTCAGGAAGGGCATGTCCCTAAGAATGTTCTGGTATCATCAATAGGCAAATGCCATCGCTTGTGTCTCTCCTTTTCTCTTCACAGAGACACAGAGTCCACGTGTCAGTCCTTCCCTCTGCTTCTGTCAGGAGGGCAGACTGGGCAAACTGACCATCCTCAGAGCAGCTGGTGCCCACTTTCGCTCAAACGCCAGCCTGTATCTCTGCAGCCTCCAGCCCAGCCACAGGGAGGACCCAGCTCACCTTGGCTTCTAGCCTAGAAAACTCCGAGCAGCTGAAGAGAATATACCACCTTCCTCCAGTCAGCCCATGAGGAGGGGCTCCTGAACTCCCTTCTTAGGATATACTTAACAAGCACACAAAATCTCACAGCCTGACTCACTCCTTTTCACACAGAGCCTGACACTCATGACTGTAAAGACAAAAAGACTATTCTGGGCTCAGAGCAGGTAGAGGATTTAGTCCACAGTTGGCTGGGTCCAAGATAGGGCGGTATAGCACAGGGGCATGGTGTCAGGGAGCTGGGAAGGATCCAGGGAGGAGAAGGGAGACACACCCTCCTAGACCACGCCCCCTTGACCACCTCCTCCAATCAGGCTCCATCTCCCCACACCAGTCAGCTGTAACCTCATCAGTGGACCAATCCACATGGAGGAGTACCACTTCCCCAGGGTCCCTTCACTTTCCAAGAGTGCAGGAGCCTTTGGGGGCATCTCAATATAAGCCATAACACTAATATAAAAAATTGCAAATTCTGACCTTTCTAGATGATGAGAGGCAGCTGAGAACTTCAAGAGCTAGTTACCAGAGCAGGGCGGGGGTGGCAGGTGCCCTGTGGGCACCACAGGTGACAGAAGATTGAATCCCTCCTCCCTCTCATTCACTCTGACCACTCGTGACAGGTCAGACCCCAGCATGCTGATCCTACCGGAGCTTATCAAATTTCCAGTCTAGTAAGACTGAAAAGTAAGGAAAGTCGTTTTTTTACACACATAAAAATGGGGCTAGAATATTTCCTTTATGTTTTGGTTGAAGAAAATGATTTATTCCTACCTCAGGAACAAATTATAAACTGGGCATGGTGGCACATGCCTACAACCCTAGCCCTGGGGGGTTGCTGAGGCAGGAGATTTGCAAGTTTGAGCCCAGCGAGCAACTTAGTACCTTAGTGAGACCATACTGTGAAAATAACAAGGGTAGCACTGTAGCTTCATGTAAAGATCCTGGACCCAATCTCGAGGACCCCCCCACACACATTTTTTGTGGGTGTTCTAGGCCAAAACTGAGAAGAGATAGAAGAACAAGGTTACTTACACATTTTGAAAGCAGGCCAAGAGTTCATTGCCATATATGAATTGTGATATCCATGATGCTAGGTGCAATTAAATATATATGTTTGGTTTGAAAATGAGATATTCTTTTTTCACTAAAGACTCAGATTCAGACTGGCCTATGTGTGTGTGAGATGTTGTGCCCACTTTAACCCCTGCTACTTCAGAAACATTTATTTTGTATTTGGACTAACATCACTGCATCCAACTGAGATAGTTTAACTAGTGCCAGGAATCATTCTCTTTAAAAGCCCAGGGAAGAAAACCACTTAGGTTAAGCCATCAGAAGAAATGAGGCTAAAGCTGAGAAGAAGCTTCTGGAATCTGAGAATGGTAGAGGTGCCCAGCTCTGATCCCACCCATGTGTGTGAAGTCTTCCTTTCAGGATGGGACAAAGGACTTGAGTTCCACATCAGCACGCTTCTTCTCTCTGGAACCACCATCACTGTTTGTCCTGAAAGTGTCCAGATGTTAAACCGGGAGGCTTTCTGGAAGGAAGGCATTTGGGAAGCTCAACAGTAGTTTCTCTGGGGAACAGGGACAGCTACATTTTTTCAAGTCATGAGGTGAAATGTTAGCTGTTTAAGGAGGCTCAAAACTCTTTAAAATACCATTTTTTCCCAAGTGTACATGTGGGCTGGGATCAGATTGCACGGCACTAGGGATGCTTGCAGAGAGGAGTGATTCTGCTCACACGTCTGTGCATGCAGGCTTGGGGTTGGGGCATCGAGGACAGCCAGGGCCTCAGCTGGAGACCTTCTCTCCACTGTGAAGCAGGAGCAGGCTGAGCTGACATAAGTGGATGTGGAAGATAATCAACTCTTTGTTAATACCAATTTTAAGAGGAAGAGGAACAAGCAAATGACACCCAGAGGAACCGTTTTGCCCTTGATTCCGATGTTGTTTCCTGATGTACAGTGCTGTTCCAAGAAGCACTGTGATCTGTGGCACAGGGTGTTGGCTGAACAGAGGAGACAAAAGAGATAGCTCTATTTTCGCTCATAAATGAGGGGAGGCTGCACTGGGAATCACATCAGAGTCAACCTGTCAGGCAATGGCTTTGACAAGGAGAGGTTTGAAGGGTACGTTGTCCAAGTTCTGACTCTGGAAGGACCCACTGATCCATCGACCCAGTAATAGGGAAAGGCTGTAACTCCACACAGGATCACACACTGTAAAATGTCGTTCTAACTTCTTGTCTTTTAACTCCATTTTTGGTAGAATATAGCAGCCTGAATGAATATGTGCAGTAGAGAATTACAGGTAATTATTGGGAGCAAATTCTACCCAAATCTGTGTGTTCCAGTGAATCTCCCAGAGAGATGCGGAGACTATTTGTGGCTTTCACCCTGAGGCTGCTGGTGTTGCAAATAGCCTTGGAAGACACGGTTTCCTAGGCAGAGTAAGACAGCAGCTCTCTCCCAAACACAGGTTGGGCAGACTCACTAGCATCGCCTGATAAGGAGCCTGGAGCTTTCCTAAACTGTTTATCAAACCATCAACAGGCCCTCTACATACCTGACATTTGGGCAACTGTGCCTGTACCCAAGGAGACCTGGGGTCAAGAAACCAACACGGGCATGGAGATGCTTGCTGAGCCAGGACAAATAAGACCTTTGTCCCTGTCCCGGGATTCCGACACTATCTGCCGGCACCCATAAAGCCATGGCTGGTTCACTTGTGAACGTGCAGGTAGAGAAGACAACCTCAGACTCATCACAGGCAAGGTCCCGAGAATGCTTTGCACAAAATGCAGATACAGAGTCTCCTCCTCATCCAGGGAACACGCGAGGATGGCAGCAACTCTCAGGAGGCGCCATCCTGACCCTGCAGAGCGGTGTGCGAGGGCCGACACCCCCACGCGTGCCTCAGAGGTGCTTTGAACCACACAACACAAACCTTGTGTTGGTGCTCTCCCCAACACAAACCTAGGCAGATCAAAATAAAACTCATAAATCCTAAAATCAAAACAAACAAGTCCCTTATCTATCACACTGCAATCATTTCATTGTTTTCCAAAAAAAAAAAAAAAATAATCAGCTACAAATATTTATAGCTGAGTCAGAGTGAATAGCAGGTCACATTTGCTCATCTTTTTGGTTCGGAGTTTGGGGGCTGTCCTCAGCACAGGTCTTGCTGCGTCAGTGCAAGCACCATGCAGGCTGCGGAGTGGCCGAGCCCTGCCTCTGGCTGTCCTGAGGTCCTGAGTCTGTGAAGGATTTAATTTCTGTGGTAGATTCTTCATAGTCCTGTTGTTTTCTTCCTCGGCTTAAGGACAAACATAACAAAACATCCTGTTAAAGATATTTCTAAACACCTTGCTCACAGTGTTGGTCTTTTGCTGCTGACCTCCGTAATTTAATGCAGTTGATATCAAATCTCTTCTATTTTTCTCACCTAGTCACAATTTTAATTTGTTCTTTAGACTCCAAATGTTCCAACGAAACTTCTTTATTTTCATTCAAAAATGTACTTCAGTTCCTTCCAGCCCACCTGACCTGGCATTCACTGGTGATGACTGACAGCACGGTACACTGCTGGCCTTTTATACCACAGCACATGGCCTGCTTAGCACCCTTCCTGCTCCGTTCTTAGCTGCCTTCATCACCTGTGGGTCTGAGGACTCACTTCAGACTCGGTCGTCAGCCATGTCTCCCTCCGGCCCATTGGCTTTTCCCACCCCTGGAGGACCCCCGGGGTATCCACTTTCCTTGCAGAATTCAAGGTGGTGTTAGGTGGTAACTACTGTGCTTCACGGGCCTCTGCTCAGCTGAACCTGGGTCTGCTCCCTAAGCGGTGTCCTTGTCCTTGACAGCTGGGACTCACGAACTTCCTTCTTCAGGGAGGAGGTCCCTTCTCCCTCCATGGACTGGCGTAGTGCTGGTCATCTTCAACGCCTTCACTGGAACAGACTTCTTTCTGGCAGGGTTTTCATCTTTGTGTTCTCAGCAGAGTGGATTCCACTTCTGGATCTCAGGTGAGTCATGGCGTGTGTCATGTTTCACAGGTGTTTTGCACTGGGGGTTGGGACAGAGTGAAAAATCAAGGTGAAGGGTTTCACAGTGTTCAGTCTCATCCAATCTCACGTCTCTGGTGCATCCAAGAAGGGCATCAGGAAGTAACAAGACATTTACGTGTAAGTGACTGTGCAAGTTTATTTAGTCATTTTTAATTCAACCACACAACTGTAGAAAACTAGATAGGGGAGATGTCCACCAAAGATAGTAAATTCTTTTGAAATTTCATAACTATGCCAGATTATCAATATATAGATATTACTAACATGGAAAAACTCTCCGATTGTTTGATTTATGATGTGAGTAACAGGTCACATTTGCGTGCCTGTGAGATGCGCTGGTGAACAGACACTGCTCCCCTTCAGGCGGCGCTGCGGCTCTGCTGGAGAAGGCCGCTCCCACTGGACGGACCACGTTTTCCTTCTCTCCATAGTCATTACGTCCTGTTTCTCCAGAAAAATCCTAGAGCCAGCTCATTGACAGGGATGTTTGGTTTTGTTTTCTTCTTACATGCATGAAATAACACCCTCAGCTTTCACCAGAGAACCAAGTGGTCGAGCAACCAGAAATGACTTTTGTGAAAATTACTGCTAAGTCAAAGTAATGAGAGGAAGAATTTGTGAAGACTTTCCACTTCCGGAGCACAACAGTTCACAGGAGGCCTGCATCGCATATGGACCGCACCACTACATTTGTGTTGAGTGTAAGACACAGCATGACTTGTTTTTCCTCTGCAAGTTTTCCACTAAAAACAGCCTAAGTAATATGGTGCGCTATTTGCAAGCACCTTATTTACAAATACAATCTTTATTTTCCATCCATCTCTACGAAGTAATAGTTAGAAAATTGCTAGCAGGAAACCAGCTTTTCTGAGTTACTTGGTAGTGGACATCCCAATGTTAAGTATTCTTACCATAAAATAGTTGAAGCTAATTAAAATAACAGCAAAAATGTACAAAATAATATTTTTGACATAGTATTTCTGGAAAAAAGAAAATCAAAGCAACAATTCTAATTTTACTTATTTATATTAATTTATGCACATGTGTGTGTGCTCATACTTCTAATGGTCATAATTCAGAGGAATTTTTTCCTTACAAAGAAAACCTTTGTCATTTCTAATAACAACCTGCAATGATCATAATACCATGAAAAATGATAGCTGACTTTTGAACACTCTAACTCTACTATGTTATGCATTAACTTAATGGATATGCAGTTTACTCCTGGTTGGCCAAAGTTTCATGCTATATCCAAGGAATGCATATTAAACACTGAAGGAAAAAAGAAAAATCGGAACTGTCAGTAATGCATTGTTTCTCCTCAAAGGTAGGCAAATAACAACAGTGGGTGTTACAAATATGTACTTACAGCCATGTGCAATATGTGGGAACACGGGAGTTTGCAGCTAGTAGAAAGCTAGAACTGGGGTTGTTCCAGAGAAGGCAACAGAGCATGAAAAATGGCTTATCTGGTAGTAAAATGTTAGTCAGTACAGGAGTCAAGCAAGAGCCTTGTTGAAGTAAAAGAGGCATGAAAGAGTGTGTTGTAATTCAAGAACTGCAAGTAATTTGTTATTAAGAAAGGAGTTGGCAAATCAGTGTTTCTAGGAAGACAAAGAAAGGTCAAATGAAGGGCAAATATTCAGATACAAGGAATTTAAAAGATATCATCAGAGAAAGAAAAAACCTTTCATGTGGAATAAATAAAAATGTATTTTATTTAAATTCATTTTATTTCAGTGTAAAATCTAATCTGGAAAAAGTGGACAAGGTTTGGTGCTAGACCAGTTATAAAATTAATATATGAATTTGTGATAGTTTTGCTTTAAAAGCATTGGCAATCAGAAACTATAGAAATTGAAAATACAGTAAAATCTTAATTTGTGAGCATAGTTCATTCCAGAAACAGGCTTCTACTCCAAAACATTTGGATATCAAATGTAATTTCCCAATAAGAAATAATAGGAAGTCAGATAACATGTTTCACAACCCAAAAATATTCACATAAAATGATCAAAATACTAAAATATAATGCAAAATAATAAAGAAAATATAAAATATGAAGAAAAATAAACAAATTGACCTGCATTTGTCTTTGAAAGCCTTCATGGCTGGTGTAGGGAGACAAGAGGGAGGAGGGTTATTGCATGGGATGTCTTTCCCTCTCACTAGTGGAATCATAGCTCTCCACTGGCTCAAAGGAATCTTTCTTTTCATGCAACTTTCACGAGGACCTACCCAAGGACACTTGCTCTTGCCTTCTTTTGAAGATTTTGTGGAAATATGATACTGCCTTGTCATTAAATACATTCATCATTCACACTGATATAGCCTTATTTAGGTGGTGTTTTTCTACAAAATTTTACAGTTTTCCACACTTTACACATCTCCCTAATATCATTTGAAGTGAGAGATTCCTCCCCTTTTTCTCTTTTTCTCCTCTGCAGAAAAGATCTCCTCCATAATCTCCTCCATAACCTCTTGCTGTTAGGAAATGATCACCCACAGTCACCCCAGAGAGAGAGAGAGAGAGAGAGAGGGAGAGACAGGGAGAGACATGGAGGGAGAAGGAGGGAGGAAGGAGGGGGAGAGGGAGAGGGAGAGGGAGAGAGAGAGGGAGAGAAGACAGAGAGATGCAGAGACACACAGAGAAAACAACTATTGGTTCTATTGTGGTCACGTGACATTTGGAGTCATATATTACTATTGCAAGACATCACTCATTTAATAATTTCAAATTTATTGGAAATGTTTGCTTGTCTTGCTGGATACTTGCAGAATAAATTTCTTGCAATGCAAGGCTCTACATTATTTTTAAAATTATTTTAAAACGTTTATTCATTGTGCTTTGCCAGATACTAGTCAGTTTGCTTTGCAAACGCTAATAATTCAAATAACCACCTCTTTGGTCATGGCAGAGGAAAAGGCATAGAGTAGAATCCATTTCCCTGAGGCCATAGGACTGGGAAACGGCACAGCCAGGGCCGAGGCTACCAAGCACAGCACCAGCATCAGTGCTCTTAGAAAGAAAGTCTTGGTGGGTCATTTTATGCTTAACTTTGCTTCTATGTGTACGTACAAAATAAAGCCTAGATCCTAGGCTACCTTTCTGATATGTGATTGAACAAAGAGTTATTTGATTGCTATTATTAATAATTATTATGACTATTAATGATGACAGTAATTATAATTAAGAGAATAATCAAGAAATGCACAAGGTTGGGATAAATTTCAGACACACAGAAGCGTCTATGGCAGCATCATTGTACATTTAGAGAATCAGAAATGTAGAACAAAACTGAGAAAAGTGATTTGAACCAGATGCACAAGGTTGCAAGTTGTAATTTTACTCTGTTAAAAAACTAAAACAGAATTCGATGAGGAAAAAATATGCATTCAAACTTGTCCTTCCAGCTGGGAGGGAGTATTGGGCCTGAACTTGGCCCCAGACTTGAAAGCACAGAGAACCAGACATAATCACTGCAACAAACCCTGGTGCAGTGAAGACTTGTGACCTCTGAGAAAGACACACAGGAGACAGGCTCACTGTCTGGACAGTCTGCCCATAGCAGAGCTGCTATCAAATTCTCGCCGAGCAGAGTATAGATATTAATGTGATTTCATGACACAGGTTGAGATTCAAGGTGTCAAATACATTTGACAATTTCAGGCTGAGTATCAGAGGAGAGAATGCAATGCAGAAAATAATTTCCAAAGATCTACCCAGGGGTTCCCTTGAATATATGAATAATGAAGATCTATTGAAGTGCAAAGTAAGATTATCAAGCCTGAGAAAAATGGACCAGAGAACCTAAAACTGACAATTTTCCAAAGTTCACACAGTGCTAGGATATTCAAATTTCACAAGCTGCTTAGGAATATACTTAGATACCTATGTTCAGAAAGGACCCAAGAATGACCACACTTTAATAGTAGGGCAGGTTAGCCTGAGAGGAAATGCTAATAGCAATGACCAACATAATCTACAAGCAACTCAGCGGGCAGCTAGCCCCAACGTGGACATTCTTACAAAGAGCAGAAGAAAACAGGATATTCCACATGTTTGGCATCTAAGCACATTTTCTATACCTTCAGAGGAGTCCCAGCATGTGTATCGTGACTAGAATGAAGGTTCATCCATACAGATAAACTAGAGATGAGAAAAGAATTTGAAAATATCAAAACGGTGGAAAAGTCACACACACACAGACACACACACACAGAGATGCTGACTGACCAGTTCTCTAGGCAGCTGGCAAGCTCATCCAGTTGATATTCACAGTCACTCATCACAAGGAGTAAAAAGTTCTCTGTAAATCCTGCTCCTAGCGCCTGGCATAGAGCTCCAGAAATGCTTACCCGTAGGCAGATCTTTCCAGTATTTGTGCTTTGTTTCCTGACCTGACTCAGAGTTCCTAAGACCTGTGTAATCCTGTGAGCAACGTGAGCATCTTCCTTCTGACTCGGTGTCCCTTGGGAAGCTCCTGAGCCCCCTCAGCACAAGGCCGGGTCTCCAGGGGAGCCAACCTCCTGCTCAGAGGTCCAAAACCTCTGCTCAGCCCCTGGCCTCCCGGCAGGGGAGGGAAGCCAGAGACTGAGGCCACCAGTGGCCAATGAGTGTTCACTCATGACTTTGGATTGAAGCCTCCGTGAGAACCAGAAAGGACAGCATTCCTAGGGTCCTGCGCCTCTGGTCATTGAGCCGCGCGGGCAGCCAGCTCTTGCTGGGAGGGCAGCAAGCTCCACCCCTTCCCACACGCCTTCCTGGGCGGCGCCTCCATCGGCCGCTCAACTGTGTCCTCATCCCTGACCGAGACTGCAAGGCGGTAATGTTCCCTCTTATAAAGAGGTTCCCCTTACTGTATAGTGGCGGAGACCTGCACCAGTACCGTAGAATACAAACCTCATAAATAAAGCCACCTGTGTGCGCGCAATTGCTTATTGATAAAACTTTCAAGTTATCTTTACAGGGCAAAGCTAGCCTTTTCTGTAAATTCTGTTGGAATAACCAGATATCCCTAAGGAAAAATACTTCGCAATCTTTACCTCTTAAAGTAAAGAATTCTGCAGTACAGACGGATAAACTTGAGTGTTGAAAGGAAAATGGGTGCACCTTGAGAGCAAAATGTTAAGTGAAGTCAATCAGACTCACGTCCTTAAACATCGTGTGGTTTCTCTTACATTAAAAACTATACAAGTAAAGGGCCAAAAATATAAAACTATATAAATATAATACAAAATAAAAGACAGATAATTTGAAAAAGAGAGAAAAAATTGTTATCTAGGGTGGACAATGTTTCTAAAAGTGTACCTTGATTCAGTATAGTTGTTTGACGTGTTTTACATATATACATATTTTGTACCAGGAATCAAACTCAGGGCTTTGCACTTGCCAGGCAGGCGCTGTACCACTAAGCTATATCCCCGGCCCTGTTTTATATGTTTTGCCTATTAAACTGGTTATTAATCAGGATGTATCAGCGGTGGTAACCCATGGCACCCGTGCCACAGCGGGAGCTCAGACCCAGTGGAGCTCTCTGGACATGCAAGCCAAGTCATCCCAGCATCACCCAGCAGCCAGGCATTCATTGCTGGCACCTTGCAGTAAATACGTGGGCTCTGAGTCACACTTTGGGCTCTTGCTCTCTAAAAGTTTCAATACTGGTGTCTTACAACATAATAAATGTGTTCTCAGAAAGATAAAATGGGGATAGAGGGAGGGACAAAAAATAATTGAGATGTGTTATTACTTGTATCAATCCCCATGGTGAATGTAAATATTACATGCTATAAACAGATACTAATAAACATTTTTAAAAAGAGTTGACTGGAAGTGGATACAAACCTAAATTTAGATCTACAGGTAGGAAATTCTACCAGAAGCAGAGATAAAGTTCCTGTCCTTTATACAGCCAAATTTTTTTTAGAATACAAAGAGCACAGACAGTTACAGTAAAGATCAATTTTGCTGCACAAATATTAACCATCAATACTCTGCAAATGCCCACTGGCTCATAACAGTAAAGCTATACTGATGACTTTAAAGTGTAAAACAAATTAATGAATTTATTTTTGGAAAAAAATAATAAAATTAACATGCCAAAAGCAGAAAATTTACCAAACCATGAAACAAATTGGAACAATATTAATATTTTGAAATGAAAGAGGCAATGCCCATAGAATTATGGTAAATGTCTTCAAGTTAGCATAACATTCCCCAGATATAAGCAAAATGCTGTGTATATCATTGAAAAAGTTGGAAAACATCCTAATTCATTAAAGAACACCAGAATAACCTTGATAGCAAAACCCGACAGAATGAACAATGAAACTCCAGATATATCTTGCACTGAAAGCAGTCCCAACGTTTTAATTTAATTCTAACAAATCAAATTCAGCAGTACATTAAAATTATGACAAAAGGCAATTTATTTCAAGCATGAAAACCTGATTCAAGGTAAAACATTTTGTGTAATTTACAGTTACAACTTTCAGCACTTTCTAAAGGTCCTGCATTTATGTGAGAGGTTTACATGGATTAAATTTACGTATTTTAAAAGCTCATGAGGTGGAAGTGGCTGAAGGATCAGTTAGCAGCACCCTCTGCATCTCCCCGCTGGGTCCTCCGCTCTCTGCCTCTGCAGGAAGGTCTCCGTCCGGTCCTTCTGTGTCCTCAGGCCAAAGTCACTTCACAGTCTGCTGCTCGGTGTCAGCCACTCCCGAACTGCTGTCACTAACATACCTGCAGTTCCTCCAGACACACCAGCAAACACTGGGAAGGACAGAGGGAAGGGGCAGGAATGGAGTGAGAGAGGGATAGAGGAGAGGAGAGAAACAGAGACGGAGACAGGGGCCTCTCATATGATGATATTGTTCTCCATTAGTGTTCAACAGGTGATAATAGTCTCATTTTAAACACTTATTTCTTACTTTCCCAGGAAAAAATGTAGCTCAAAGGTTGAGGGTACTGGTTTTTAAAATGCTCAAATTCTTTCATGATCAGTAGATATCATATTGAGTCCATTCTCCAGTAATCTTCTTTGAAAATATAATCTTGTTTTGGTCTAAAAGTGATTTTAGTACCTTGCTTGTTGTCAAACTCCTTTAAAGAATGACTTTTGACATAATTCAAACATAGCAAACAACGAGCGCTTCCAGCTTGAGAGATACCGAGAAGACCTGTGTTTCCGTGTGTATCTCCTTCAACGCTGATTCTCTTCGTTTCAGTTCACCCAGCTGTGCAGAGTTCCCTCTGTACACGTCTGTCTCTCAGGGCATCAGCTGTATCCCAGTCCTACACACCACCATTCCTCACATCCTAAGCTGCTCGATGCTCTCCTACTATGTGCGTCATTTTGGAATTTATCTCAGTATTGTTTTTTCCCGTATTGACCCTTATGACTTGACTAATACGTTTTCTCATTGCCTAAGCTGCTGGCACACACTCATGTAAAAGCCCCACCTTGCCTGCTGGCCATTGTAAGCAGTGCTGAGTCTCACTCTGTGGACCTCACTGGGCACACAGGCCGTGGCTTTGCTCAGGAGACAGGAACATGCTTCTTTACTGCCACTTGCTACTGAGCAGTTTCTCTTCCTAAAAGCCGGGTGACATTCATAAGCTTCGTCATGAGGGTCTCCAACTAAGTTCCTCTTGACTGTCCCTGTCTTGAGGAAGTAGATGCTCCCTGTCCTTCAGCTCTCCTGGGAAGTCCTTTCATTCCTTCCCTCGTGCTGGCCTATGTCCGTGGTACATGTAACCATATTCACGGTGGGGACTTAGTGTGCACACACATTGCATCTCAGCCAAGTTTCTCTCCTCTTCCCCTCTGAGCCCTCCCTTCTCCGCCGATCCCCACATCCCCTCTCCTTGTCTACAAAGGCTGCCTCCCTGCTTCCTATCATCTGTTTTATTTTATTTTTCTCCTAAATTTTTACTTTGGGAGTTTCTTATATAAGAGAAGCTCTGCAGCATTAACCCTTCATGCCTGAGTTATTTCAGGGAACATTACAGTCCTCAGGTGCACCCATTTTTCCATGGGTGCCTCAGATTTATCCTTCTCTGGGTCTGAGCTGGGCTCCATTCTGTGTATAGACCATGTCTTCTTCACCCATGCATCTGTTAATGGGCATGTGCGCTGCGTATGACACTTAGCCATTGTGAGTTTTACTGCTTTAAATATGGGTGTGCACGTACCGCTGACACACTGTTGGGCATATGAAGTAGTGCAACCACTCCATGGAAAGCAGCATGAAAATTCCTTGGGACACTGAAAATAAATTCCATCTCACCTAGCTCTGTGTCTTCTGGGTCTCTCCCTGAAGAGTTAATGTCCCTCTGTTTCATGGGTAGCATTTTGGCTCCTACTGAGCTGGTTTGTTCAGAGAGCTGTGACCAGCATGGGACTTGTCCATCCTGCTTCTCAGTGGGAAGTAGCAGATACAGCTCAATTCTGAAGCACAGGGATTTCTCTGGTGCCAGGGGTCAGGCAGTCAGGGTGACGTATCCTACCCATTCTCAAGCCTTTGCCAAACTGCTGCACCGTGGGCTTAATCTTTTTGTGTTTCAAAGTCAAGGGTCCCTGCTCTGGAGCTCTGTCCTCCTCTCCATAAGGGTGACCTTTGTAGTTTAAAGGAACTTAGCTGCTCACTGCTGCCCAAGGAAGCAAAAGTTCAGGACCTGTTTCTCTCAATCAGCTCTTGTCAACCTTACCTTTTGAGTCGGATTTTCACACTGTGACTTCTCTTTTGATAGATTAAAAAGTTTTATTTTTATTTATCTTTTTTTTCCTTACTAAGTACGCTGGAGTGGTATCTGGTAAGACTGCAGTTGCAGTAGAATTTTTTTTGTAAGTAAAGAAATTTACACCAAGATTTATATAACGGCTTAAAAACTCAAAAAGTACAACAGATAGAGGAATAAGAGCTAAGTTTCTAGTTTTGGAAACATGAAATAACTTACTTTAATTTCATAATTATTTGCTCTTCTTTTTGCAATCCAACTTTCTGTAATGTTTTCTAATTATTTTGCCCCTATTTTTTCCTAATTCTCATTGTATTAGTGATAATTCTCCATAAAATGTTTTAAAAGGTAAAGCAAGTAGGTAGGATTTCTTTGGCCCTAATTCTGTGGTTATAACCTCTATTATTTCCTTCTTAATTAAGTCCGAATTTTGTAAAATTTGGGGCTTATATACAGGTTAAGCATCTGCTAATCAGCTCCTGAGACCTTTTAGCAGGAATATTTAATGTTTTTCCAAACCTTTCCAACATCTAAGCAATGATCATATACTATTTTACTGTATTTCCATTAAATTTAGATTATATTAATTGATTAATGATGCATCTTTATATTCCTGCTGTTAACCTTTCCTGGCTGCAGTGCATTATCTTTTCCTAATATATTGCTGGAGTCTGCTTTATAATATCGTGTTTAGAACTGTTGCACTGATATTCCTGTGATACTTTGGCTTTATGTTCAGTTTTGTTTGTTTTTTGTCAGTTTGAGTAAGTAAGATTATACTTGATTTGTAAAATAAGACAGAAGCATCTTTTTATTTTCCTATCTGGAATGAAGTACCACTGGGATTACCTAGCCATTGAAATGCTGGAAAAATTCCCTGAGTTTGGTGCTTCATGAAATTTGTCTTTCAGTTTTTTTTCTCTTTCAGTTGATTTATGAATTTAGCAGTTTATATTAGGAGAACAGGTTATCAAGGAAGGAAATTTCCCTTATTTTATAGAAAAGTATAGTTCTCTTGGGTAAAAGGAAGGGAAGATGAGAATTAAAGATACAGCTGAAGGGAAGGTGCCTGCAGGGCTGGACCTGAGGGACTGAGAGTCTCCTGAGAGACTCAGCTTGATTGGCACTGTGCACTCCTACAGCCAGGGCCCTACAGAGGCCAGAGTAGGGGGCGATAATGAGGAGATTGGCCAGCAAAGCATCCTCTGCCCCTCCTTCCTAACACAGATGATCAGGGTCAGAAGGAAACTGTGTCATCAGTTCACATAGATAGCAAATGACCTGATCGTGGTTCTCAGCAGAGTCTGCTCAGTGAGGGAAGTTGGAGTAACTGCACTGTGTCACCATGTGTTGGTCAGACTTCCTTCTTAGAAACTACCCAGTCAACCTCCTCCTGCTCCAGGCCGCCTTCTCCCTGTCTTCCCACACAGAGGCCCAGTCTGTCCAGTTTCCAGCTCTGTCTGGTGCAGGGGCATACTCAGTAAGCAGGAGTGGGTAGAGGTAGCGCCTGGGTGGCTGGGTGCGCATGCACCTCTGGCAGGTGGAGAAATCATGGAAGTGTCTGAAGCAGCAGTGAGGAGCCAGCAGTGGACTCTGGAGAGCTCCACCCACAGAAGTGCAGTCCCAGCCCCTGCATCCAGAGGCCAAGATCAGCTCCGTGCCAGCAGAGATCCCATGGCAAACTTGGGTGGGGGTCACAGCACATTTCTGAGGTCTGACATGGACACGACCAGAGAACTCCAAACAGCAGAGGTATTTTACTTTTATTCTTCCTTGTTTGTCTGATTGGCTGTACTTTTCTCGCCTGGTTGTGTTTCATCTTGCGTTGTTTATTAGTTTGTGTTTGTTTTTGGTTTTATGGTTTTTTCTCCTCTTTTTCTGGTCTCCTTTTTCCCTGTTTTTTTTCTTTCTTATTCTTCTCTTTCTTCTTCTTTTCACTGTTTAGGTTTCTTACCTTTCTTTTCTGTTTTCTTCTACTAACCCTTTTTCTCTCTTTCCTCCACTGCTTCTTAAATTTAAACTTCCAAGTAAGGAGACATTCTCTTCCCTTTCCAACTACTCCTTCACATTCTACTTCATTCTGTCCTGTGTGCTCCAGTTTCCCAAAACTTGGGTGATCATCCTTTCACCTCCAGCCTTGACTCTACTGTATCTGACATCATCTATCACTTTATCCTGTCTCCTACCTTAATCACCACCACAGCAGTGTAAAATCATTCCATTAAGGGGAAAAGCACTGCATACAAGTACATGGTATATGTTTGCTTTTGTTATATAACTTCAGAGTTTGCTTTTGTGGTTGGAGGTACCAGGTTAATGGTTACCACGGTTTGTCAGTCACTAAGCAGTGCTTGAGACCATTGTTATTACTAACTGTACTACTTTAGCCAGGGTGTCATACACGTTATAACCAGCTTTTCTCCCATGTATGATGACACTGTGATTGTATGGGGTCATAATCATCACCACAGCCCAGTACCAAAGGACTGGGTTTTTAGCCAAATTGTAACTTTGCATCACTAACAAATTGGGAAGGTTGGTTCTCAGAATACCTACAGAGAACCATCCACATCTAGAGGACATCCCTGAAGAACAGACATCTCCCAGGGAAGCCTCAATACCAGTGATAAAGCAGTCTACCATAAGAAGTTGTCCAGCATCAACATAGAAAACAAAATAAAATAAAAGGAGAAAACAGAAAATGGCAAGACACAGAAGTAAAATGCAACCCCAGCCCCCCAGCCCACCCAGGACAAGTCTGGAACACAGTGAGATAAATGAAACTGGAAGTCAAACACTGGAACTTTCTGAAATGATAGCAAAAGAAGTGAAAAAAACAAGTAAAAATCTCCATAGGGAAAATTAACTCTCAGGTACAAAATGAAATGATGCTTAAAATCAAAGATATTAGAATAAATACAGATAAGAGAATAAACAAGCTTAGAAAAGCAATTGAAACAAAAATTGCACAACATAGGATGGAAATGAAATCCACAAAACAAAACCAAACATAAATCAAGAGATTAAAACATCTATTGAAAGTTTACACAACAGATTGAATGAAAGAGTGGATAGAATATCAGAACTTGAAGACAGTATTGCAGCTAGTGATCTTGAAAAAGAAGCATATCTTAAAAATAGCAAGATAACATGAAAAATCAATCCAACAGCTACAGGATGAAGCAAATAAGAACAACATAAGACAGATTAGAATCAGTGAGGAAGCTGGATACAACACAAATGCCATAAAAAATACTCCTGACAGAAATAATGGCAGAGAACTTCTCAAGTGTGGATAGAGAATTTGACATACAATTAAATGAAGCATATAAAACCCAAACACCCATGGCCAAACTAAAACTACATCAGACATATAATAATCAAGATTCCAGAAATTCAGCACAAGAATGGAATATTAAAAGTTGTTAGATAATAGAACTAAATCAAATATAACAGAAAACCCATCAGAATTATGGTAAACTTTATAACACAAACTCCCAAACCAGGAAGAGCTAGGAGTGAAGTGTTTCAAGTCCTGAGATAAAATAACTTCCAGCACAGAGTGATGTACCCTGCAAAGTTTTATTTAAAAATTAATGGAGAAATAAGATACTTCCACGACAAAGAACAACTGAAAAAATTCATGACTACCAAACTAACCCTTCAAAGAATTTTGAGAGATATTCTAGACTGAGATAAACATTACCACAATTTCAATAATGCAGAAAGGCATCACCAGGCAGTTCAGGTAATTAAACAGAGGGGAAAAGCAGGGGACCAAGAGCAGGAAAATTCCATGATAAAGATAAGCCAATACATATCAGTTATAACCATCAATGTAAGTGGCCTCATTTCAACAATCAAAAGAAATACACTGGCAGAATGGATTAAGAAACAAGATCCAACAATATGCTGTACACAAGAAATGCATCTAACTCAAAAAGAAATTCATAGACTGAAAGGCAAAGGATGGAAAACAATACTCTGTGCAACAGGAACTCAGAAAAAAGCAAGGGTAGCTATTCTGTTTGCAGACAGTGTGAACTTCAAACTAAGAATGATCATCAAAGGAGATAAAGAAGTTACTAAATACTTGTTAGAGGAAAACTTCAAGAGGATATCATGCTAGAGTAATATATGTGCACCCACGTTTATAGTAGCACAATTTGTAATAGCTAAACCTTGGAAAAAACTGAAATGCCCATAAACCAAGGAATGGATTAAAAAGATGTGGTATTTTTATGCAATATAGTGCAACTCAGCTATAAAGAAGGATAATCTTGAGACTTTTATAGGTAAATGGTTACAACTGGAGATTGTACTCATAAGTGAAATAAATCAGACTCACATGTGTAAGCATCATATTGTCTCCCTAGTGTAAGAAATTGAAAGAGCAAATAAGATCCAAAATGTATAGTAGATATTGAGAAATGGAAGAAACTGTTCAAAATGAAAGAGAAACAAGGATAGGGGAATGGAAAAATGTAGGAAGGGAAAAGGAAAAAATATGTATGTGTAAATATACAAGATAGCTAAGATTGTTATAGTATTAATTTCTATTAGTCCACTGAAAAGAAAGCTTTGTGCTACATTGTTGGATTCATTTATTATGCCTACCGTTTGTAATCCGAGCAACTGCTTTGACTATAACAATATATAATGCGTTAATCATTGTTACTCTCCTATTATCTTGTTTTGCAATTTTTATCATCATTTTTTTCATCTGTTCTCTTTAAAATTAAAAAAATGAAAGGAAATACAACTGAATACTGTAATAATTGCAAAAGTACTCTGGAATGGCCAAACAATTATGCATAGTTTTTCTTTACATAGGATACTTTATAGTCACACTTATTTTAGGAGTTGTGCCCGAAGACTTTTTAAACAACACCTTTAATCCGATTGAAAAGTAGTTTACTGTTAACATCCTATCCAAAGCCATATACTGATTCACGGTTGTACCTACCAGTTGCCCAAGAGGATTCTTCACCGAAATCATTCTAAAATCTCTATGCATCCACTAATGGCTGTAAGTAGCCCACAAGAAGTTTGAGGAAGGAAAACAAAGTTGTACATGTCACGCATCCTGATTGGTGGTTCACGCAGTAAAACCACAGAGGGCGGGACCATCACTCACACAGATGCTGACCAGGGAACACACAGGACACCCCGGGAACAGACCCAGATGCACAGGGCCAACGGAACTCCACCAAAGGCACCTTGGGAAAAGAGAAACTCCCTCATAAGTGGTGCTGGGGAGACTGGATTTCCAAATGCAAGGAATGAGACTGGAACATTGTTTCCGCCATGCACAAGCTCAACTCTAAACAGAGGCAAACACTAAGTGTAAGGTTTGAGGCCAAGCGAATGCAGCATTCTCTGCAAGAGAATGCTGGGAAAAGCGCCGCGAACTGACTTTGATGACACTTCTTTGCCTTTTTGGTAACACACCAAAAACTCAGGCTACTAAGGCGAAAATAAATAAATGATGCTACAGGGACATTTAAAGTCTTTTGTGCAGCCAAACACAGACTCAGAATTTAAAAAAAAAAAAAAGCCTTCATTTTAAAATGGAGAAAGAATCTGAGTACACATTTCTCCAAAAACATACAAAAAGAGAGCAAGAGGTAACGGGTCTGTGAAACGGGACCTCGTATAATTAATCCCACATTGCAGTTCCACACTCACTGTTCAGGGGCTGCTGGGAAAGGACCGCGCACAAGGAAGGCAGCACAGCTGGGGGCTGGGCCGGGCGCAACCTTCGGGGCAACAGGATCTTTTCTATGTAAATTAAGATAAGCTACGGTTTGATCCAGATTCACTCTTCTGGGCTCACAGCCACCGGAGCCGAACTCACAACTGTGCAGATCACTCTGGCCACACGCGTACTGCACAGAATCAACAGCCAAGATGCAGAGAACCCTGCGGGCCCTGAACAGAAGCGTCATCGCGTGTGTGGTGTGCGTGCCCTGTTACAGACCAGACGCAGACGCGTGGTGGGGGAGTCTCGCTTTCCGCGGCCTCGGGAAGACGGTCTCGCCATGTGCACAGACACGGGTGAATCCAGGGGACTAATGCGAAGGGAAAGAAGCCAGACGCAGAGGGAAAAATATCACACAACGTGGCTTAATTGCTGAACACATGTTCTTAAAAAACAGAAAATGTGAGCAGGACCTGGTGGCTCATGCCTGTAATCCCAGCACTCGGGAGGCTGAGGCAGGAGGATTGTTGGGAGTTCGAGGCCAGCCTGGGCTACAAAGTGAGCTCAAGTCCAGCCTGAAGTGCATAGCGAGACCCTGTCTCAAAAAGACAAAAACAAAACAAAACAAAACAAAACAAAACAGAAAATGTGCCAGTAGGAAATCCAGCAGTAGACCCCAGGAGGCGGGGATGAGCGGACAGAGCCCTGCGGGGCGAAGGTCTGACGCGGAGAGCGGAGCTGAAGGCCGCAGCGGAGGGCCTCGCGTCCAGTCCAGACTCCTGCCAGACTCACAGGACTGGGACCGCTCGGCCATGTCCCCGGTGGACGGCTTGGTCTGCTTTTCCGTGGTGCTCATCCCACCGTCCGTACGCTTCTCACTGCATGGTGCACACCTTAAGTACATACAATAAATCTGAGTTTAAAAACTTTCAAGCCCGTCCTTTGATCTCATTGTATATCTGCTTTCATTCTTTGTTATTTTCTCGTATTGCGATATTGCAGGAGTATTTCTAAGCGAACTTCAGGCTTCTCTGAATGCAGGAATGAGGGCTAGTTTGCTACCTTATGCTTCTGTGATGTTTTCTCTACATCAAGGAATGTGTTTATTCCAGCGTGAGGCGCGGTTTAGAAACGCACCACTAGCGCTATTGTGGGGAAAGCCGTAAATCAGGCCACCGGGCTCCTTTCTTGGGTAATTGGAAATTTTCAGTAAAACCATCTTTATTAAGAAAGTGCATAATTTATTGGCTTTTCAAGTCTTGTCGATTCTTCCAAATTTAATAGCGGAGGAATCATTTTCTTATCTATCTAGAGGACACTATAAGGTCAACTGATAAGTGATTATTTTATGGTAGTATGTAGTAGTTTTACATATCAGCTTTTAAAGAAAATGGTTTGGGTTTCTATTCCAATGGAGAAGATGAATGAAGCCCATAAAATTCAAAATTTATTAATTTTTCAAATACAAGATTTTGAGGCTGGGCATGGTGGCACACACTTATAATCCCAGTACTTAGGAAGCTGAGGCAGGACGATCACTGCAAATTTGAGCCCAACCTGGGCTACATAGAGAATTCAAGACCAGCCTGAACAGCATAGTGAGACCCTGTCTCAAAACAAGCAAACAAACAAACCAAACATATGACATATAAAGCAAAGATGTATATAATATATATAATTTTGAGGGTGAGTTCTATTAAATATCTTAATACAACTTTCACAAAATTTAATAAAAGTGGTATCATGAGATCATTTCACAGTATTGTTGTTATATGTTAAGAGTGACTGACTCCTGATAAGCCCCCTGGACTTTATCAGATGTAAAGTGTGGTCTTTCTTCTAAATAAATGCTGCAATGTTATCATTAATTATATCCTAGAAAGAAAGATTTCCCACAGTTGATGAGTACTTACAAATGATGCACTAGAACAGTTCAATTTATCTGAAGGGTGCGTGAAATTTTATGTACTACACTAAAGTTCTATTTAGGGGAAGCAGCAGAAATGTTCCCATAAATAACACATCTGTGTCTTTTATACAGACAGCCTTAAAATGGCTTACACTGCCTCAAGTTTTCTTATTTTCATACAAAGGCAAGTTATATAATTTCTGATTATCTGATAAACATATTTTTTCAGCCAAGATGATTGAATAATTTCATTTTTTCTTCTGATTAAACAAAAGCCATAACCAAACTTCCTTTCAAAATGCATATATATATTTTATAAGATATAAAATATCTGTGTAAACATCTAAATTTATTTTTAGATAATTTTGAAGTTTCTTGTAAGTCAGTTCACATTTTGGGTATGTGGGCATACATGAATCTATCATGTATAAAAGAACAGGAAAATTTCTTTTGCTATATACTTTATCTGGCTCCACTTAAAGAAACAAAAATAAATTCTCATTATCTACATATTTGCTCAGTATATCTATTATTTACTTAACTAGATATATTCTTTATTATATTGATATTTCAGTAGAATTTCAGTTTAGATTATGCTAAATGTATCCCTGGGCCCAGTCACCCTGTGATTTCTTCATAATGACACATATATACATGTTCAGCTTTGAAAATAAGAGTTTCAGGAGCATTTGTAGTTAAAAGAGAGATTGTGCAGACAGACAAGAGGAAAACTAGGGAAATTTGAATTATTTTTATCACCAAACTACTAGCAGGGTTTTCTGTTTCTTAAAAAAAGTAACAACTCTCAGTTGGATTCATGATAATCCTCAAGGCAGGCTTTTTCTTTGTTCAATTTCAATTCTTCTTGTGGTGGATAGGACACTTCATGAAACTCACCGCACGTTACCTGCATAGGACCGAAATCATGGGCTTGCTTCCTCTGATAGATCTCTGGAATGCCTGAGCAGCAGCTGGAAGATTTCTCCCTTTTTATTTTTAGTTTTGTAGCAATGCTGTGGTAGCATCAGGGGATGTATTCAGAATGTTTATAAATAAGTGAAGGAAATAACTTCTAACTCAGCAGCTGTTCAGACACATGCATCTGTTTCCATCACTTGATGCACACAACTCTCCAGTAAAAAGAGGTTCTGAATATAACCCAAGACCTAAGTGTCAGAAGCAAGATACTACCTCTTTTTAAATGTTAAGCAAATGGCCAGAAAATGTGCTCAGCTGGCCAAAAGCTAGTTGCTACTTTAGAAATGCTACTGGAAGAAAGATGATGTGGAATATAGTGTTCCAAGAAAATAAAACTAATTAGCTTGGTACCTGTACCACTTTTCCCAGGAGGACAGATTCCCATTTTCTCACACCTGCACACAGAAACACAAAATTAAGAATGCGATGTTTAGGTGTATTTCAGAATTATTTATTTAATATTAAAGTCTTGAACAAAGTATTGCATTTAGGTAGAGGTGGATCTAAGCACTTTCAGCTAAAGAAATACATTTTGCTTAACTTTACACTGAAGAGTTTAGGAGTTAGTCTACAAAAGCCATAATGCATTTCACAAACTTGAAGTTATCCCAAATACTTTTACAAACATAATACAAGAAAAAAAATGGTAGAAATTACTAACAGAAGAAATACTAGAAAATCAACATATTTTTGGAAATGAGTTAACACATTCTTAAGTAATCAGCAGGTCAAAGAATAAATCACAAGAAAGATTAGAAAATGTCTTCAGGATGTACAGAATTGAAACACGACATACCAAACACATGGGATACAGTGACGACAGTCCTTAACTGGAAATTTACAGCTTGAAATGCTCACGTTAAAACGAAATATCTTACATCAATAATCTAACCTCATAGCTCAAGGAACTAGATAATAATAACCAGAGAAAATGAGTAAAATAAATAAAACAAACCAAAGTCTAAGAAAGGAAACAAAATTACAAGATAAACATTCAAGTGAAGATAATTAAAATAGAAAATAGAAAATTTTAAAAAATAAAGAATACCTCCTTTTACTATTTTTGTTCAACCTGATACCCATAAAAATTATATGCAAATAAACACACACACACACACACACACACACACACACACACACATATATATACATAATAGGAAAAAATAATGCTATTTCTATGCACAAACAGAACTCAGGACATAAAATGAATGCATTAAAATAATTTGCATTTTCATTGCTAATAATTCATAGTCTAAATAGAGAATTAAAATTATGCTCCATTTGCAGTTGCATAAAAGGAATAAAATAATAAAAATACTTAGAAATTAATCTATAAGAAAATTTGTTTTGCATTAAAAACTACAAAACATTATCAAATGGGACTTCTCCACTTCTTGTATTAGAAAATTTACTATTGCTTCGGTGTCAAGACAACACAGACTATCTCAGTTTTAATGACAGTATGTTTTTTGAAGAGATAAAAAAATCACATTGGAATCACAATGAAAAGCCAAAACAGTCTTGAAAAGCTGTACTAAGTGGGGAGATCCACATATCCTGGTATCAGAACTTAGGGTCTATCCTCAGGGTCTGAAGCAATGATACACTCTAACAAACAAACCCCACAGACCAGAGGCATGGAAGACAGAAGAGAAATGAATCCTCACAAATGAGAATAGATGTTTTGTGTGAAGTCTACCAAAAATATTCAGTGGATAGATATCACACTTTCCACAGATGGTACTGAGAAGACTGGATATCTATGTGCAGCGGAGCGAAGCTGGGGTATTATCTTACACTTGCAAGTGAAAGTAGATCGAAACAGATGAAGTGAGCACTGGCCTGAGAGCTACAAAGCCCCTTAAAACACTGTGAGAGAAAAAAAACTTTAAGAAAACAATGTGACTTGACATTTCATAATGAATTTTTGAACATGACGATAACAACACAGGCAAGAAAAAGGTATGCAAATTAGAGAAGAGTTTATCTAACTTAAAACATTGGTAATTGGCTGATTTCTTGATGATAGCCATCTTTCTGGAGTGAGATGGAATCTCAGTGTTGTTTTAATTTGCATTTCTCAAATGACCAGTGATAATGAACATAGTTTCATATATTTATTTGCTGTTTGTATTTCTTCATCTGAGAGGTTCCTGATCATCTCAGACACCCATTTTTAATCGGGTTTTTGAATTTGAGGGGTCTGATCTTTCTCAATCCCTTATATATTCCAGATACAAGTCTTTTGTCTGAGAGACAACTGGCTAAAATTTTTCCCACTCTGTGGGTTGTCTTTTCACTCTGTTGGTGATTTCTTTTGTTGGCAAAAGCTTTTTAATAGGGTGAAACCACATTTGTTGATTCTTTGTAGTGTTTCCTGGGTAGTATGGGTTTTGTTCATAAAATCTCCAGCTACATCTATGTCTTCAAGATTACAAATGCTGGCTGGGCTATGGGGAAAAAGATCCCCTCTCCCCTGTTAGTGGGTGTGTAGACTGGTACAACCACTGTAGAAATCAGTGTGGAGATTCCTTTTTTTTTTTTTTTTTTTTTTTTTTTCTCCGGTACCGGGAGCCGAACTCACGACCTTGCGCTTGCCAGGCAGGTGCTTTTGCCGCTGAGCTAAATCCCCAGCCCCGAGATTCCTTTTTAAAAACTAGGATTAGAGGCACCATTCAACCCAGCTATTTCCTTCTAGGTATCTTCCCAGAAGTATTAAAAACATCATACCACAGTGATATATGTGCACCTGTGTTTACAGCAGCACAATGTGTCATAGCTAAATCTTGGAATCAACCCAAATGCCCATCAATCAAGGAAAGGCTCAAAAAGATGTAATGGAGTACTACTCTGGCATAAAGAAGGATAATCTTGAGACTTTTACAAATAAATGGATGTAACTCGAGACCATATTCATAAGTGAAATAAGTCACACCCACAGATACAAACGTCATATTGTCTCACTAATGTGAGAAGCTAAACAAGTAAGTAAGATCCAATACCTATTTTAAATTGAGAAGAAACTGTTCAAAAGAAAAGAGAAACTAGGGGGGGAAAGGGATAAGGAAGGAAGAGAAAATGGAAAAATATGTGTATACACACACAGGTAGTTAAGACAGTGATGCAGCTGGTTTCTCTTAGCTCATTGAAGAGAAGGATCTGTGCTAATATAGTCTGATTAATATTGCATACTATTTTTTACTCTGAATAACTACTCTGAGGATAACAGTATGCAATATATTAAGTATTGTTACTGTCCTATTAGCCTGATTTGAAACTATGTTTTATTTTTTTTCTATTTTTTGTATCTTTAAAAAGAAAAGAGAGAAACTGTAATGGGGAAAAGGGAAAGGAAGGCTGAGAAAAGGAGAAAATATATATATATATATATATATATATATATATATATATATATACAACATAGTTATGATAGTTGTTCAGCTAGTTTCTTACAGTTCATGGAAAAGAAAAGTCTGTGCTAACATTGTTTGGGCAATATTTCATGCCTATATCTTGTTCTCTGAATAACTACTATTTAGACAACAATAAGCAGTGTACTAACCATCGTTACTGTCCTACTAGCCCATTCTGAAACTCTGTTTATAGAACATTTATATAGCTATGTGTGGCAGTGCACACCTGTAATTCCAGAACCCTGAGAGGCTAAGGACGGAGGATAGCATGTTCAAGATCAATCTGAGGAACTGAACAATTTAACATGTCCCTGGGTCAATAAAATATATAAATTTAACAAGGGTGGGGTAGCTCTGCATGAAGGTCTTGTCCCCACTGCTATACACACACACACACACACACACACACACACATACACACACACACACATTATTAAAGAAAAGTATGAAGATATTTGAAAGGCAATAAATAGAAAAGGAGAAAATATTTTCAAATGACACATCTGTTAAGGCACTAATGTCTAGCATATAGAAAAATTCTTTCAATTAAACCACCAAAAGCAAAATACTCACTTCAGGAACGGGCTGGTTCCTGAGGCTGTCCAAAGAACAGGTGCATGCTGCCGGTGAATCCATGGAAGACAACATCACTAATCATTACGGGAATGAAAATCAGTCCAAAATGATGTGTCATTTCATACCTATCACCATGGTGATTAGCTATTATTACACACACAGGCAGACCCACAAATGATTGTTGGAAGGATTACAGCATCCCTGCATTGTTGGTGTAAATGTAAAACTCTGCGGGCACTGTGGTAGTCTGGAGATTCCTCAAAAAATTAAATACAACCCGAGGACACGATTCAGCAGTTTCACCTTCAGGCACAGAACCAAAGGAATTGAAGCAGGGACTCAAAAAGGTGTTTGAACACCATGATGACCTCAGCACCAGTGCCAGTAGCAACAGACAGGGAGGACCCTGGCCGGGTCTGAGTGCAGATGCAAGGATGGGCGGCTGCAGCACACACTGCAGCAACACTGTATCCACTCTCTCATAGGAAATGCTTTCTGACACACAGCAAACACTAGTGAGTACTGCAAACATCATTCCAAATGAGGCAGACCAGACCCCAGACCAAAGGCAGCTTCTTCCTGACTCACTTCTAGCCTGTCCGCAGGAGAGGCAGAATCCCTGTGGCAGAGAGCAGCGCCGAGGTCCGGGGCAGTGAGAGTTGACGAGGGAGGGCGCTGCGCAGAGGTAAAAGTGGGGCTTGTACTGAGAGAGAGGCAACGGGGTGAGGACAGGTAGAGCGCGGGCGACTGCGGGGCGGAGAAACCCTTCCGTGGACTGCTGTGGTGCTGAACACCTCACCCAAACACACAAGAAATGCGAGTCCGCGCTCGTGCAAGCTACTCTGGACCTTAGTGAATAACGACGTGTCAAGACTTCCTCGTCCATTTCAACACATGTACAACCCTAACGAGGATGGCAGCAGTGTCAGAAATCCAGGGTTAGTGCCCGGGAACAGGAAGATTTCACTATTTTCCACTCAATTATTTCTTGCACAGCACGCATTCTTCAGAACAAGTGTATTCCTTTAAACAAGTGTCCAAGAGCCAGGCGACGCGGAAGTGTCTGTCTTCCCCCGGCTCATGAACAGTGAGGAGTCCCCGAGTCTGCTGTGTGCGAAGCCAGCACGTCAGGCTAAGAGCAAGAACTCCAAGGCCCTGCTGCTGCGCGGGGTCTGGGATGGGACACTGGCACAGGCATTGAAACCAGGAACCGTGGTTCCAAGCCTGCTGAGTCCGGCAGAAGAATAGCTCTCAGCTGACTGTGCAGGAGCGTCTGTGCTCCCTGCGTCTGCTGAGGGCCTTGGTCAGCCCCGGGAAAGTCCCGCTCTTAGTTGCTTGGCTCGGTTTGATGCACTAATCGTACTTTTGTGAGAGCCTTTAAATGGGCGCCTTAGCCGGTGCACACCATGGCCAAACGCAGAAGAAACTGAGAAGAATGAACCTAATTTTCAGCTCAAGAAGTAACTGAGATGGAGAGACAGTGATCTGACATTCAGCTTTCCAGTGTTCTGTAGCTACTTATAAATACTTGTACACACATACAGACACACTCACATGCACACACGCACTCGCACACACACAGGCCGGGAGACAGAGACACAGAAGGGGAGAGTGCAAGCAAGAAAACTGCATTCTCAGCTCTTTCTGTTTCTGGCCTCTTTCTCACAGCCCAGAGTCCTCAGGAACTCCAGGCCAGGCCACACTGCGCTGCTGCTGGTCATACGTGTGGGCTTTGTCTTTCTTTGATCCAGGCCTGGTGTGTGACAAACACAATGCAAACACAATGCACGCTGGAAAGCAGAGAACTAGAGTGCTTTACTTACCACCTCATTGCTGCGTTCTTTAACATTCTCCCTGTGTGCTTCACCTGCCCTCCCAGTCTATTAGTTTATTTCCTTTAAAAAAAGAGGAGGTTAATTATAGCCTGCATAATACCAAATGCACACTCTACAGGTGTGTACTACGTGCGGGGAAGTGCCCTGAGAGATATAATTCAAGTTTCTTATGCAGTTCTAGTGGATTTAATTTGAATACAGTTCAGAAGCTCTTTTTTATCTAAAAAGTAGCCATGGTATAATCTCATAAACCTAAACTCCTTCCTTTTCCTTTCCCCCTGTCTTCCTAGAGATAATAGGAACAGGAGTTCCGCAGCCCTCCAGCAGCTGGTATACACAGCCTTTTCAGGTGTGTGAAGGAAAGAACTTCCAAACAGCAGGCAATGTGTGACAGATTAATCATTCCTAAGACAGTGAATCTTTTATGTGGACAGAAATTGAGAATTTCTCGAATAGATCTTGAAGGAGATGGGTGGCATAACTTCATTTGTGCTGTAGAACTACACCTCGTTCCAAGTATTTCAGGAGCGAGGAGCATGAGGGCGGGCCTCGGAGACTCACACTTTCCTTCCCCTTTGAGCACTGCGTCCCTCTCCTGAACCCTCCAGTCCATCGCATCTCAGACTCCACGAGAAACCAGAACAAACAGGCACAGCGCCAAGACGGAGCTCAGATGGTGCGGCTGTCCCAGGCCAGGCGGGTTTTCCTGCGGCCAGACAAGTGCCCGTGCCAACACCTCGGCGCTTGCGTGGATTTCACCTTTCAGAAGGGCATCTGTCTCCTCGCCGAGCGGACAGGGCCTGCTGTGCACTGCTCAGTCTCCCCCTCACAGCTTCCTGGACAGGAGCCCGCTGTGGGGGCCTCTGCGCGGCTGCACCGCTGCCTCAGGACAGGGAGGCAGCCGCTCCCCAGAAAGGAGCTGTGGTCTCTGGTCCAGGCTGGGCTTCCTCCTGGCTCAGTCTCTCCAGGACGAGATCAGAGGAGCACCGGGCTAGTCTTCCCAGGCAGGAAAGGGAGACGACAGGGGAGTTATTCGCAGTGAGGAACAGAGCCGTCCTCACCACACCAGGATTTTCACACTAACAGCATAGAAATGAGAGCAAGAATCCGCTTCTTCTGCTTCGGAGGCATGGAGCTTGTCAGACCTCTCTTCAGGCTGGAGCCTTCCTGCCTGTGTCCCCCGCCATGGGTGGGAACTGCATCTCCTGGGCTTTGGAGCAGGGCCTGAGGAGCGCATCAGGATGAGAGGAGGCCCTTAGCGTGCCCCCTGGGTGGGGTCATGCCTCTGTCAGAAGAGGACAGGAGACCTGCGCTGCACACTGACCTGCCTGGCCAAGCCCTGTGCAATGGCGGGGGTACTGCTCTCCCTGGAGGCCATCAGCATGGCCGCCAGCCTGGCCGCTCCAGGCCGACCTTCCAGCCTCCAGTCTGGAAAACATGGCGGACCTTTCTCCTGCGTAGATTTCTCAGGGACTGCATTGCATCGAGAAAATAATCCAAGACAGCCTCCAAAACAAAAACATCCAAACGAAAGAAGACAAATTCAAGGAAGAATACATTTTTTTGTAATCCTACACTGTGCACTTCTTTCTCAGAATGAATTATCGGGGTTCAGTCACTTTAGTGAGAATTGCCTTACTAGTACCACACTTGGCCTTGTGTTCCAGAAATTATTTAAAAATTCAGCCAACAGAAAACTGTTCTACTTCTTCAAAATTAAAATATACATGCTAAACTATTCTGTTTTTCATCTAACTCACACACTATTTCACTACTGGGGGAAAAAAAACTAAATCATACGTTTATCTAGTTTGACATCCTGGAAACTTCATAAATATCACTACATATATACACAGAGGGGAGACTAATATTTTATATGTACTATATACATGGTTCTATGTTCTAATCATACATTTATATTAAAGTATCAAACTAATGAATATATATTACATATTCCTAAGTATGCTTTATGTGTAAACATCATATTGTCTCCCTGGTGTAAGATCATGAAAGAGTAAATAAAACCCAAAATATACAATAGATAATAAGAAAGGAAAAGAAATTGCTCAAAGGAAGGAACAACTGTGATGAAGGAAGGAAGAAAAAGAAAGTACTAAGGAATTTTATATATTATGGATCGGTGGCATAACTGTACTGTTGGTGTCTGATGGTTTGCTGAGGGGAACAGTTAATGTTTAGAAGTTGCATTTTTTAAATATTTTGACCAATTTTGCATGTTTGTATCTGGTAATCTGAGCAGCTTATGTGATGACAACAATTTGCAGTGTAATATCCTTTGGTGAATTCCTACAACCCTGCCTAGTGATACTATGTATTGTCTCTAATGTTCTTTTAAATTATTATTTTCTTATTCCCTTTAAAGATTTGATCAATCTTCTATTCTTACATCTGGTAATCTGAGCAACTTCTTTGAAGATAACAATGTGTAATATAACAACCACTGTGAATCTTTATCATTTGGTTTGAAACCCTGCATCATTTTTAATGTCCTTGTTTTGTGTTATTTGTATTTTGCTATTTTTTTTGTACTATTTTCTTTAAAATAAAATTTCAAAAGAATAATATGTATATATGTGTATATATATTTGTATTTATAAAGATATAGGTATAGTGGAATTCTACAATTATTTAGGCCATTCTTCCCCATGAATCTCACACACACTTATACTTTATTAAGATAATTAAATTTTAATCATGACTTTAAAACTTACAAAAATAGTATCATGTCCAAATACTTTCAGGAACTTGACATGTGTTAATTTGCTTAATAATCAAGCTTAATAAGCATATTCAACCAAGTCTTTTTTCCATTGAATATTTTCATTCCCTAGTATCAAAATTCATTATATGCTTTTCACATAATTATTCATTGTATGAAAACTGTATAAAAGGTTTTAAACTACAAAATATTTATGTGTTCATAGAAATTTCTGGGAAGCACTTAAACATTTTAAATATGCATTAAAAACCAGTGGGTGATACATACTTTGGGCCTACAAAAATGAGTCATGGCATATGATTAATAGTTCAA
This sequence comes from Chinchilla lanigera, assembly GCF_000276665.1. Taxonomy (NCBI): domain Eukaryota; kingdom Metazoa; phylum Chordata; class Mammalia; order Rodentia; family Chinchillidae; genus Chinchilla; species Chinchilla lanigera. The sequence goes on along the minus strand of NW_004955456.1, from coordinate 1,610,089 downwards.
GTCAAAAGTACAATAATATGCATTTGTTTCTTTCCCATGCATCAAAATTACCTTTATTTCTAACAGCAGAGCATCACAAAGATCCCAAAGAATGTTCAGCAGTGTTGTCCTTGCTGTGTATCCTGAGGGTGGTGGGGTTGGAAGAGTGCTGATCATTTACAAAATCTTGAAGTGCCTGGTTGCAGCTAACACGGCCTACAGCACATCTTCAGGAGTCCACACATTGGACACAAGCCACTCACAGGCCTCGCACATGTGTCCATTGAGAATGTTAAAATAAATGATTCCATAGCAACCGTCAAACCAACACACAGCCCCATGCATAGGGATTGAAGTGTGATTCTTTGTTGTTTAATTCAGGAGGAATCTTTGAGACATAAGCAACATTCTCGGAGGTGCTTATTCTACAAACCAATCCACACTACTGAACCTAACACTTCTTCAAGCCCATATTGTAAAACTCCAGGAGAACCCTGAGCACAGTGCTCTGGGTGGAGCATTGGTTTTGCTTTTATTGTGCTTTGCTCTCCCTATTCTCATTTCTTCCCTGGAAATTTCACAAATCAAAGAGTTTGCATGAGCGACTTTCTGGACACTGAGAGAAAGTGTCCAGCACCCACAAGGTAAAGGGGGAGAGGTTGACTTTGGAGCATGGCTTCTCAGCCCACGGCCCGCAGGAGCCAACACAGAAACAAGGTATCAGAGGGGCCTGGCGGAGGGAAGGTGCTCCCCTCATGGAGGCCAGGAAGCAGAGAAGGGGAGGAGCTGGGGTTAGGAACTCACCCTTCCCGGTCACACCCCAGTGAGCCCTCTGGGCTGGTCTCCTCCTGCAGCACAGTCAGCTCTGGACTCCTGACGAAGCACAGTGCCCCATGACCACCACCTTCCACACACAGGAGATGTAGGGGATGCTTCAGATCTGAGCTCTAACAGAAGCTTCTGACTATTCACTATTCGTGACTGTTACCCACTGGTCTGGAGGAAGAAGAGGAGAAATATCCATGCACAGAGGAAAACAGTACACACTGCCCTGAATAAGAGATCAACAATGGGGACAAGAGGAAAGAGAGAGGGAAGAAAAGATGCTTCACGTCTGAACAACAAGAAACGTGTTTTCTGTTCCTGCTTCTGCCACAAATGAGCCTGGAACTTTATCCCTTCAGGGCTCATCCACCGTCTGTGAGAATGATGATGGCCCGAAGATAGTTGCCACTTCCTAGTTTTGCAAATTTTTCCCCAAATACACTATTTGCAGCTTTCTGACTTTTTCATTCTATGTTTTTTGAGCTGTTTCTTTCTTCCCTGCAGTGCACAATTAATTTACCTTAATTATGAGATTCATTTTTGTAGGCGTTTGAAAGCCTTGGTGTTGTATGGACATGAGTCAAGGGGCAACTTCGTACAAAATCCGCGCAGACCAAGCGGAGACAAAGGCGTGTCACCCCGGAAGGGTGGTTTCCAGCTACTGTGCACAAAGTCCAGCAGGGGTGCAGGTGACCGAATGCTCAGGAATAAAACAACGCCGAACTTTTAAATCCCTAGGTAGGGTGGTATTAGCAGATATGTTGTATGAACATAAATTAATTAGCCAGGTATGGTGGCACACGCCTGTAATCCCAGCCCTTGGGAGGCTGAGGTAGGAGGATTATTGCGAGTTTGAGGCCAGCCTGTGCTACAAAGTGAGCTCAAGACTAGCCTGAACTGCATAGTGAGACCCTGTCTGAAAAAGATTATCTGTCTTTCTATCTATCTCTCTATCTATCATCTATAAATAAAAATTAAGAAGAAGGAATTCCAACTTTATAAAGAAGAACCAAATGGCTTGCATTAGGACAATGTGAAAATCTTTCATGTAATGTTTAAAATCAGTCTCGGCAAACCTTAAATAAGCTCTCTATCCTGTATGTCCAGTGGACTTACAACCTGGGCATATCAGAGTGTAATTTGGCTTAAAAATGAAATTATTTGGAAAGTAATGAATGTGAATAGGACAATGGCCTGGAATAGTGAAGCCACAAGTAGAACAGTCAGACCGGGTTTACCAGGGTCTCTTCCGGAGGGGATGAGAAAGGGAACCCCGTCAAATCACGGAACTGAGAAGCAAGCTGCGTGTGTGAGGAACTTCCAGTTGTTCCATGTTCAAATTTACATGAAGGATCTATGAAACCTTGGAAGAAAGGAAAGGAACCTTAGGGTTAGGATTTTTGCAACCACAGTAAGAGCTTTTTTCTCTTTTGCTCTATTATATGTCCCTACGCTAGCCGCCAAAGTAGCCTTGTTATAACTCTTGTAGAGGTTGTAGCATACATTCAGACTTAGGCTTTTGTGTGTAGGATGAGTAACTAACTTAGCAGCGTGTATATAAGTTGGGTAACTAAGGTGCTCTTTTTAAGAGCAAGCAGCTGACCTTGCTCATCTCCTCAGAATTCGTGTCTTCTCATCTCTGTTCTGAGGATGGAGCCAAAGTCTCTTCACAAGAACCTTCCCATCAATCCCTCAGGATCTGCAGGTAGCTCCAGCACCCAGGGTATCCTTCCCGTTCTTTCCGTAAATCAGCCCCTACTCCCTATGTGGTAGTGTCTGATCCTGGGCTACGTGTAAGTTATTCTTCCTGTCTTTGCTCCATTGTACAGTGTGTGTGTGTGTGTCTGTGTGTGTCTGGAGACCTAACCCAGAGCCTTTACAATGAACTATATTTCCAGCACTTTTATTTTATTTTGCTTCATCTTATTTTATTTTATTTTAGACAGGATCTTTCTACATAGCCCAGGTTAGCTCAGACTTGCACTCCTCCTGCCTCAGCCTCCAGAGTGTTAGGATTATAGGTATGTTCAAATCATGTTCTCTTAAGTATTGCATTTTTCTCATAATCAGTAAATCCATGTATTTTTCCAATGAGTTTTTCTTTTAACTTATTTCATGGATCTTTTGTGAGACTGGCATGTTATTTTGGACCTGAGTTCATTTAGACATAGTTCTTCTGTACCACAAATCCTGCACTGCATCCTGTCCTTACAGTTCTACGCACTGTACGTGTACTTGGAATATCTATATCCCAAGTGATCCAGTGGGGCGGGCGCTACTTATTGCCCTGATATCACGAATGAAGGGACAGGTTACGTGGAATGTGGACGTCTGCTCCCACTCACAGGTAGGGAGCAGCGGTTCTGGACTGGCACCTGAGTACCTGCCTGCTAAGGCTCTCCAGACCGTGTTCTCACGACTTCTTTCAAAACTGCTTTCATTTCAGTTTTCTGAGGGCCGAGAGCGAACTGTTCGCTGATAATGCACCTAAGCTGTAGACACTGTAAGAAGAGCTGGGTTTGAGAATTCTTGTATTGGACATAGTAAGTAGGGTTTGAGAAGCAAGGGGCAAGCGCGGATATGCAATGGAGTGGCCGGGGAGGCAGAGTCAGGAAACCTCCAGACAACCCAACCTGAAACACCGCCGGGAATCCAGGCTGCGTGTGGGACCCTGAGGGCCCTCGGGTTAAAGGCGGCCGCGAAGGAGGAGGCTGCCACTGGCAGGGGGGAAGGCCGCTGCCAGTTCGCTCCGGGAAGAGGGCAGCTGGGGTCCTTCTCGCTTCTCTCCTTCCGGTGCTGGGGTGCAGGAGCAGTGATGACCTCGACCTGGACCCGATTAGAACCAGGAAATCCGAGCAGAGGCGACTGAAATGAACCAGTGAGCAGCAACGGGCGGGGAGCCCCAGGAAAGATGAGGTGCCCTGCGGGGGACAGCGGGGACCTGCGGCGGGAGGAGGGGCGGCTCCGGGGAGGCCGGGACCCGCGTCGGTAGCCGGGCCACAGTCCCCGGAACGGCCTCTCTGGTGCACTCAGGGGCTACGTACCGGGAAGGTTATCATGACACTGGGATGAGTTACGAATCAACATCTATTTTCAAATAAGTCATCCGTGTTCTGCAACCACATCTGAAGAGAACCTTCCTTTTGCCACTGATTTAGATGAGGCTTGTATCATATTGAGGTAGTGTGTATATAATATTTTATAAGAATTTATTTTAATTATGTTTTGATAATATATGGTTCCATACATTCACTCTTCCTTTAATCAGTCTTTTTTTCTCGGGCCTTCATTGTCCAATATCAATTTAAGATTATGATTTTATTTAACTTTTCTGTAATGTGGATGAATTTGACGCTTTTATATCAGATTTTGCCATTCATGAAATTGATGTATTTCTCCATGTAATCACAGCGTCACAAAGGTCCACACTATTTTATTACCCCGGATGAACATAATTATAGTACATCAAGAAGCTGGTGGCCGGGGGGTGAAGAGTCTATAAATCATGTCACAAGGACAAATGAATGCATTTAGTCTGAAAAATAGTAATGTAAGACATTTAGAATGTCTCTCCAAATTTTTGTAGGAACCTTTCATTTTAAAGCAGGCTTAACTTTTTTTAATTGCACAAGAGAGGAGTTAAGAAAATTGTGGGTAAGCAATGATTTAATCAATAAGAATAAGCACTCTACTGAAATGGACTGCACATTTACGTGACGAGGTTCCGGTCCTGGCACACACTGCTATGTGGAGAAGAGAGATTTTCCTGCACTGGAGACTCGGATGCTTCCTAAGGCCAGAGGAACAGCCATCGCTGGCTCTGTATCATCTGGACCACAAGTGATTTTCAGTGTTTCACAGAGAGAGAAGGAGGAGCTATGGAATCACAAAGGAGCACAAGCAAACACACGAGGATGGAGACGCTGAGAAGACCACGAGGCGGCTGTGAAACTCGCAGACACGTTAGAAGGTGGAGGCTGAGGCTGTCATCGACCCTCGGGGCTGACTCTGTGAGGGACACAATAGCAGCGTTTCACTACGTGAGGACTGAGACTCGCATTTGGATTCCTCTTTCACACACCTGTAACAGAGGCAGGGTCAGGGATTGGATAAAACTCTGATGATGTTTTCTAACTTTTATTTTTTAAAGAGATATAATACTAAGAAAATTAATGGACATGTTTGAAGTTTGAAGTTTGAAGGCTTAAATCTCTGCAGTAAAAATATAGAACTATCCCTGGTGAATAGTGATGCAAAAATATCTAACAAGGGACCATAGTGGAAAGTTCAACAACTTATTAACAGGTTACATACTAAGACTAAGTGAGATTTATTTCCAGAATGTGAGGTCTCTTGATATATGAAAATTATTCTTAAATATCTCGTGGTGTCTCTTATGTGAGAAACACAATGCAGAAGTAAATTAAGAGCGAAATAAAAGGTAGATGATGGGAAACAAGGAGAGAGACCTTTGGTAAATGTGAAGGGGACCAAAGGCGCGGTTAAAATGAGTGAGAGACTGTCCTGGATATGAACCCCCCGCCATGACAGTAGTCACTGGGTACTGCATGGGCTAGCATGAACACATAAATAAAAAGAAAGCCAATCACTAGTGAAATTGAAATCAAAACAATATTCTGTTTAACATGTGCACACATGCGTGCCCACACACACACACACACACACACACACTTAAGACTCTCAATTGGGATTTGTAGTTTGGGGAAGCATTTGAACTTTTCTCTGTTTTCTGTTACCCTCTCTTCTATTTTGTTCTTTGTGCTTCCCATATAAGAAAAAACACAATACTTAGGGTCATGTGTCTGACTTATTTAACTCTAAATCCATTGTTCTAAAAATATTTTAATGTATATATTAATTGGTTTCATTTATACTATTAGTTTATCTCAGTTTATTGAAATGAAAGATTTATGTTATTAACTGTTTATTTCTTTTTGTAAGGATATTTTTGTTTGTGTCTTATACTCTGAGTAGTACTGTAAAGATAATAATATACAACATAACTATTGTTATTCTCTTACTATTTTATTGTGAGATTTTGTTTTATTTCTTCATAAAATAAAAAATAAAAGCCTCAATTGATCAGAGAGTATTAAAGTTTAAAACTTCTCACTATAAAAATGCACTACACCTGGGAATATAAGAAAGTAGATCGATAGAATGAAGCCTGTATATTATATTATTACAGTGTTACAGTGAAAAGAAAGCGGTGTGATATTGGAATAAAAACAAGATCAGCACAATAGAAAAATGAACCTGAGAATAAACCCTAGAAACAAGCCCCCACAAATAGAGTCAAATGGTTTTTAGGAAGGTTGTGGAAACCATTAGAAGTTAATAAAAATACCTGTTGGTGTAATGGGGTACCAGTATACAAAAGAAGGAAGTTGAACCTTTACCTTATACAACAGATGCAAAATGAATCAAAATCATTAACATAAAACCTGAAAACAAGAATTTTTATGAAGAAAACATGCAAAAAAACCTCATGACATTGGAGTTAACAGAGACATTGATATTGCACCAAAAGTACAAGCTAAAATTTAAGATGATAAACTGTTCTAAACAAACATTTAAAACTTCATTAAAGGACACAGCAAAGTTAAAAGCCAACCTAAATATGGGAAAGAATAAGGAGTTAAAATGGATCACATTTTTCAAACTTTTGCAAATCAATGAGAATAAAACCACTTGATTTTAAAATGGGCCGATTATTTAATTACACATTATTCTAGAAAGAAATACAAATGGCCAAATAAAGATACGAAAAAGATCTCAAATTCACCCGTCATTGGGGAAATAAAAGCCAATGGCATATTAATATATAATTTAATGCCCACCAGAATGGAAACTCTAAAAAGCAAATTAAAAAAAAAAACAATGTATCAAATGTTGGAGACAGAAATCAAGTTACCTACTCCTATTAATTAAATCATGAAATCAGCAAGAAACACATTTAATGTTCTAAGCATGCACAGTAATTGGTCATTTATCAGCTAGGACAGTGAGTTTTTGATCAACGTCTGCAAAGGGAGACACTTGTGCACGGCAGTGTACTACAGGGTGTAGGAAACACATGAGGTTCTTCAAGAAACAATAACAGCACACACACACACACACACACACACACACACACATATATATATTATATATATATATACATTCTTGAAGGAAATATGTGTGCCCTAAAATTATAACTGTAATCACAATAGCCAAATGATGGAAGAAATCTGAGAGTCCATAGATGGATGGATGGATTTAGGAAATAGACCTATGGATAGCTCTTCATCTGGAGGATCACTGAGAGAACACACTGTCCCTGAACCTGTACATCTAGAGTCTTTCCTCCCTTGGAGAGGAAGGAAGTGGTGCTGGGAGCATCTCGGCGCTGCTTACCTCACTCTTGCTCAGCACCTGTGAGGTCCAGGGTTCTGTTTCCTTCATTGCAGAAAATTCAGGAAGGGGACTTGGACACGGATCACTCCTCAGATTAATCCTGGAACATTATACAAGATGAAGTGAATCACAGACAGCGTTGTGTGCTTTCCCTTATATGAGCTGAAATGGCGTGGCTTAGTCCTGACCCAGCAGGGGAAGCCATGGCCCAGCCTCTTGCTCTGGCCCTGAGGGGCAGCCCTGGGAGCTGGCGGCACGGGTTGGGAGACAGCCAAGCCTCTGAATCACTGCGAGCCGCAGAAGTCCGTCCCCCCTGCTTATATTATGTGAAGGATGTTGTGAGTAGAAAGCACACTTCAAAGGACCACACCTGAAATTGAGGCGTTTATAATACAACATATTGTTCAGAGTAATACAAGCATCTTCTCCCAGAAAATATTTAAAACTTCTGAGAGATGTGCACCTTCGAAGAAGAGTATACACAGATCTAGAGGTCAGACGTAGTCAAGCACGTTTGTAACTTATCCTGCATTCCTAAAAAATAAATGCCAAGAAAAGGAAGGCTCTTTTTCCTTCTCTTTATATATACATATATGCAATTGCATATTGTGTTTATTTCAGACACATTTATGTGTGTATTTTATATTTACATATGTAGTCAACCTTTATACACTTTATATATTTATATTTATATGTAATCTGTAATATATGAGCAACTTATTGTTGCGCAGAGAATCAAACCCAGGCTTTCTGGATGCTTCACTAATATAGCAACCTCCAGAGTAATCCATGGGTTTTCAATGACTGCCCAGAATATTACTAAATTATGTCAAATAATAAGGTAGCAGAATACAGCACATCAGATCTAAGCCAACTCTTCCATATCTTATTTCTGAAAAATGCATGACTTATAAATTGTTTCAAATTCTAAGTATGAGGCATTTTTGAAATGTGTCACAATACTAATTTAGTATGTTTAGGACAATGGTATTTTGCAAGACATTCTTGAAAATTGCTAATGAGAAGCTTTGTGACCTATTATCTTTGTACACTGAGTGGACAGCCTTAGAAACCAGGAAGAAAAAAATACATGTTATTTGCAAGAATTCTGCAGTAAAATTGTGTTATACATATGTGTATAGAATGACTGATAGAATAATTACACTTCAAAGAAAGCAAAAAGAACTGAGGTTTACATTCACAAGCACCCACTCAGCTTGCGTCTCAGCAGGACAGCAAAAGGTCAGGCTAAGCAGACTTTGTCTGCTCAGACCTGGAATACAGTTTAGGAAGTGGGATGTGTAGCTCAGACTCCTGCAATAAGCAAACGGCAAGGAGAATGCAAATATTGGGGAGAACAGTCTGAGGAGGGTGTTATTACAATGCACAAGTCAAAGAATAAGAGTAATGAATAAATTACCCAAAGAACAGCAAAACATGAATATGCCTCTGAACAGGCTCTCAGCATGTAAAGTTATTTTTTAAGTTTGATGTGAAGAGAAGTTTGAATATTTCTTGCAATTCGGCAGCAACATTAAAGACAGAGACAAATTTAATAGAATGAATTGTTAAAGGTGCCTAAGATAACACCCAATTAATTTCAGTAAGGAGGACAAAACTCCACACTGTAAGCTGCATATCACCTGAAAATGTATTACTTTGTCCCTTACTTGCTTTATTCCTTTCCCCTTTCTCCTTCAGCTCAATTTCCATTCTTACCTTCGATATTTCCTCCATTTGTATGTTAGCTCAGAAAACCTCAAGAATAGTGTCTGATACATGCGAAGTGAACCACTCAAAGATAATGTTGTCAACTGGTTGCAAACATAAATGACTGTACAATAACACACTGACTGTAATATGTGAGCGACTTATTGCAGCAGCCTTCTTCCATGAGGCCTATGCCGAGAAGGTAGCGGTCAAAAAGTATGTACTGACTCTACTCAAGATTTAAAATTAACTGTTTAAGATTAAAATGTAGTTTGGAGAGACATACCATCATGCCTGCTCTAGATATTGCAGGAAGCAGGTAATAATTTTCGTATTTGTGGAACAGAGGAATAAAGGAAAGCCTGAGTGAGATCCAGAGAGGTCAGCGGCTTCCCCTAGACCACACACCCAGCCGGTGGGTCCGTGCACTTGAGCCCTTCCCTGTGTAAGCGACGAGATGTGTTGCTGCTGATAAAGTTTCATTTCCATTAAGAATTAGGTCAGTCAAGCAACAGCTACTCTTCAAATACTGAAGGTGCTTGGAATCTTTGAAAAGACACAGAAGTTACGCCAAGAGGGGATCAAGTCTCATGTGTGGATTGATGCGCTGTGTATGTCTCATCCCGGAGAAGGTGATCTGAGACACAGGTTCTGCACGCAGGCTCCTCGTCCAGTCCTGGAATTCCTCACAGGCAACATTGAAAGCAGGGCTTTTATTTGTTCTAGAGCATTTTCTATAGAAACCTGGAAGCTTGTGTACCTGGGAGTGTGAAAACGATCAGCTCGGACTTATGCAGAAGAAAATTAATTTTAAACTTGATTTTTTCCAAGATTTTCCAGACACTTCACACTCAGAGCAGATTTTGCTGAATCTGAGCCTAATTAAGTTCTGTGAACATCTTAGAATCAGTGACAAATGACCCTACATAATTATATCTACATGGCATGACATAAACCTGAGGTGGTTTATCCTATTATGCTTGACATCAAATTTTAATTGGGTAAAGATGAATTTTCTAACTTACAATATAAATGTGCTAAGCTTTTTTGCTTTTAAATTAAGGATTAGTTTTATACCTGGTAAAATATGGGCTCTAGTGAATAGATGGCATTTGATTTTTAAACTCTTTTCATTTCAAGCTGCACCTAATTAAAAACAGAATAGTGTGTTGCTTAGAGTATTGAAACCCCTATTTTCTCTAATCCATGAACAAATTTCAAGAAATATATGGAAATAGCTTGTGTGTCCTGTTGTCCAGGTGTAAGTTTAATTAGAGCTGCTTCTTTTTGTCTGTATTTCTATCATTGTGGGTTAAGTTTAATAAATGTCTGACTCCCCTCAAAACACATTACATTTTGATGTACCATTTCCAACTGTTAGCTGATTCCAAGATTGGATATGTGCTAAACAGCAATCTGGCCCTTTATTTCCAACTATATTTCTGAGCAATGCATGCACCTGTAGCATTAGCATGCTCTCACAAATTTCAAAAATCTTTTCATTTTTCCTAAAACTATTTGTAGAGCACCTTGCATTACCTGGAAACTGTTACATGAGAAACCTAAAATGTATATAATTTAAGGAGCAAGATAAAAGAGAGATGATAGGAAATGGTGATATTTTACGAATAAGAAGAGGACTGAGAGATGGAGCGGCGGTGAGAGAAGAGGGAAATCAACAGAACTAAGACGCGTTCAGCATCAGCCGGTCGGGAGCAGTGTGGCCGCCGTGCCTGGCAAACGTGGGTTAGCAGACTGGACTAGGAGGAGCCAGAGCCGCGCAGGTAAACATGTGGGGAGACGCTCACCGCGGAGGTCCAAGGCCGGCATCCCGACCCCAGCGTTCAACCCACAGCACAGCAGCCTTTAAAGCTCTGTTTTTAATTCGTTACACAGCTCTCTGTAAGTACAAGTCATTTTAACAAGAATAAATGAGGTGACGGTTACAATAAAAGTAGTTATTAGTACTGCAGTGCTCTTTCAAAAACATGAGCTAAGGCTTTGTTCATGGGCTTTCTCTAACGATTGGCCCGGAGAACATGGTGTTTCTTGTGGTCTGTCTGTTCATTATATTTCACAGATTTTAAAATATTTAATAAACTGTATGTTGACATTCTTATACTATGAATAGTGAAATTTTAAAGCAATGAGGATTTCAAGAATTCGTGGATCACGCAGAAGACCTGGGTTCATGCATATCTGTTTACAAACATGAATGTATAATAGCATAACTTTGTTTGTTTGTTTTTGTTTTTATTCCTCTACCAGGAATTGAACTCATGACCTTGCGCTCGCCAGGCAGGCGCTTTGCTGCTGAGCTAAATCCCCAGCCCCTAAAGGCATAACTTTGGGTGCCTCTCCTATATCTATCTAATGTGGGCCAGAACTAAAGAGAAGCAGAGAATTTCTTTCTCATAACTGTTTATTTAGAACATACTTGGGGCTGGGGATTTAGTTCCATGGCACAGTGCCTTCCTGGCAAGCTCAAGGTTGTGAGTTCGACTCCCGGTACCGGAAAACAAACACACACACAAACAAAAAAGAACATACTCATTTGACATTGTTTTAATATTTCCCTCCCAAAACATTATTGGTAATTCAAGTGACATATTAAGAAAATATACATTAAAAGCTAGAAGAAAACCAAACTATTTGACTTTTCAGAATATCTGGTGAATCTGAATTATAAAGTGCTTTTCCAATTCAATCTTGTTTTACACAAACTAACAGAGACAGAAAATAAAATTGGTATTTACAAGGAAACAATCTTAGTTTGTGACTGCAAAATATATGAGACTGATTTTAAATTCATCAATTAAAATTTCAAAGTTGACTTTATAGCTTTAGAGAAAAGGCTTAAAAGTGGATTCAGTTCCAATTTCTTACACTTAGGGACAAAGAAGAAAATTTGACGCTCAGCAAAAGCTCTTAGAAATCTTTGCAGATCGAATTTACTGGTCGGGTGAAGAAGAAAGTGAGTCCTTCAGTAATTTTTCAAGAATGCTAGCTTTTTATTTTTTGTCTGCTTGATGAAAAATGTTTTTCTGAGACTAATAAAAAAAAAACCTAGAAAGTATTTGGTCCATTGCTTTTGCCCTATGAATATTGAAATCTTTCAAATATCAAGTCATATTCCGAAGAGTTCACTCACTTAATTGTAGAATGCGTAGGAAATAGTTTAACATGTGATAACACCTCATAGAAAGAAGTAAAATATTTTAACATATTTGCCATTAAATGGAGTAACAGAAAGCGAACAGTGGCTGTAGTATATAACAAATTCGCTATCACTGTTCTGCAATGAGGTGCCTATGAGAACCACACTGTTCTTTTATTTTTTTTCATTTCTTTTTATTTTAAAGAGAGTAGTACATGAGACACAAACAAACAAAGAAATGGAACAGTAGCAGCGTACCAGTATCACAAACATAAACAAATCAAAGCAAGAACATTCAAAGTGATGCAGGGTCTCAAGACAAAATAATCTGAATCAACAGTGGTTGTTACATTGCATATTGCTATCCTCAACTACATTGCTCAGATTATCAGATGTAAGAATGAAAGATTGCTCAAACCATTAAAGAGAATCAGAAAATAATTCTTCAATAAAACCTTAGAGATAATACAGAGTTTCACTAGACAAGATGGTAGCAGCTCACCATTGTAGTTCCATTGCATATTACACTCTTTTAAAAACATCTCTCTTTCAGGTGACATCCCCCTTCCCCAGATACTAGTGTATTTTGTTCATCATATAATGCCCACTGGTTTGTGTGTGCGGTCCACTGTACCAGGATTTCCTCTTTTTTTAGGCAAAGTAGTAACCGGCTGTGTGTGTACACCGTGGTTTTGTCGTTTTTCCTCTCACTCTCCCGTCAGTGAGCACAGGTTGTCTTGCGGTCCTGTCTGCAGTGCCCGGGGCAGTGCCGCCATCTCCTGAGAATCTGTTTCAGACTCTTTCGTGTAAAGTCGCAGAAGTGTGATTGATGGATGACATAGGAACTTTGCTTTTAATACTATTTTCCATACCAGCTGGGCCATTTTTCATCCCTACCAGTTGTATACAAGGATTTCAACTTTTCCACATTCTTATGAACGCTTCCCTTTCATCATTCTGATAATAACCTTTCCAGCAGTAATGGTCTCCATTTTCTTTGTCCTCATGGTTGCTGGTATAAAAAGTGTTCCGTATACCTGTTAGCCTTGTGTATGTCTCACATGTGAAAACACCCCTTCAAGTCTCTGGCTCATTTCTTACCTGAGACATTTTGCTACTTTTGCCACTAAGTGGTAGGAGCTCCTTATATATATCTGCAAGCTAAGTGTTTCGATTGCTGATTGACTTAGAATCTTTGCATGTGGTGTGAGATAGATAATCAGTTTTGTGTTTTGCACATAGCTATCTAATTGCAATGACGTCTCATAATTCTATATCTATTCTGAATATAAGTTAGATTTTCTCATACCAGTAGTAGGGCTCAGTCACTCTAATAAGATTTCTAGTTCCCCACCTTCCTCTGTCCCTCATCCCTCAGTGAGATGATCCTGACGCCATCCACCCTTCTATGGGATGCTGGCTGCAGCTAGGTGACTCCACACTAACCTCGCCCCCGTGGGCCTCCCACAGCCCGGGTGACCATGGCTCAGCCTCACCACAGCCCATCTGAGGAAGGACATGGTTACTGTCCACCCCACAGTTAACACTGCCCGCAGGAAATGAGGTGGCGGCTGCCCTGGGCCCCAGGGAGCTTTTGTCCCACTCCATCTATGGTCCTGGACAGCCTTTCCTTCCAGTGGCCCTGCTAGGTACACTGGCCTACTCCCTGGGCAACGGGCTGCTTCTGTTATGTTGTGTGTTTTGTGGGGTTACCTCTTTTGTGTCTCACCTGACTAACAAATCCAAACCAACCCTGTTTCCTGTCAGGAGCTCCCCAGAGACTGGCAGTCTTTGCTGAAATGTGCTGTCCGCAGCTCGGGGAGTAGCCGCAAGTGTGTCTGCCAGTAAAACAGTGACCCAGTGGAGAGACACCGGGTCACGTTTCTCTCCTGAGGCCTGGTACCATGTGCCAGGATCAAGAAGCACCCTGGCAAAGTCACCCTGCAGCCTCCAGGGCCAAGTCTTCTAATCGCCTTGTGGTTGGGATGGTATTTATTTCCACTCTCCCATGACAGCTCTCAAAAGCAAATTAGAAAGATCACACCACAAGCTTTCCAGTACATTTGGTTGAAGGACTTTCCTGTCTCTGCTGTGTGTCCTTGCGCTTCTATGAAAGGGCCCTACCTGCAGCCCTCAGTCCCCAGCCCTTGGGCATGTGGGACTGGTTTTGTGCATGAAAAATTTGCATGGAGCAGGGCTAAGGTTGCGGGTGATGGATTCAGGAACTCGATTCTCATACGGAGGCTGCAGCCCAGATCTCCGCCTGGCAGTCCCAGAAGATTTGCGCTCCAGGGACAATCTGATGTCAGTGATCCGACAGAGGGGAGCTCGGACAGGGAGGGGAGCCTTGGGCAGAGGCTGGGAACCCAGAGGCAGCTCTTCAGGCTCACTTGCCCTTGTCCGCTGCTGTGCAGCCTGGTTCCCCACAGCCAGAGACCAGAAGCACTCGGCCATAGCTTCCACCTGAAGGGCCTGGGCTCGTTGCCCATATATGGACTTATTCTGGGCTTTATCTCCTATCTGTTGGACTGTGTGTCTGCTGTTACAGCACTGATATACTGCTTCCTTTACTGAAGTTCATACTCATGTAAAATCAGGAAATCTCATGCATTCAGCTTTGTTCTTTTTCAAGATCAGCTTAGTTAGCTGAGTCCCTTTCCTCTATGGCTATAAAGGTTGAGGCTTAGTCCTATTAGACCACTGTAACCAAATACCACACACTGGACAGGTATTTCTCACAGTCCTGGATCCTGAGATGTTGAAAATTTAGAGGCTGTCAAATTTGGTGTCTGGGTGTCTCTCAGAAGCAGCCGCTCTCCGCTGTAAGGTCGAATGTACAAAAGGCCTGCAAGCCGCCACACAGCCCTCTGACAAGGGCACTAATCCGATCACCCTCACTTGGAGATTAGATCTCAACTGCTGAATTTGGAAGGTAGTGCAAACAATCAGAACACAGCAGTGTGCTACTGAAATTTTGATAGAAATCACATCTGAAGAATTTTGATAGACATCAACCTGAAAATCTAAGGCATGAATGAATATCTTGGTAATATTTAATCTCCCAGTCCCGGAGCCCAATATTTCTTTCTTTCTTTGTCATCTTTCATTTTATTCATCAGTGTTTCATAGTTTACATTGTACAAATATTTCACCTCTTGGGTTAAGATTATTCGTGTTTCACTATTTTGACACCATCCTAAATGAATCTGTTTGCTGGCTTTCCTTTTTGCATAGTTTTTAAAAAAATAAAAAGTCCTTTTATTTTAACCTATTGAATTCTTATTGTTGAATGTTTCATAATACATTCTAAATCACTAAAAATATTTAAAACCGAGCTCTAGAAAAACTAGTATTGCTATATTTCATCTGTATTTTCCAGATTTGTGACCATAAATACTTATTTTCTTCCTAATCACACAAACTTATTTGGACACATAGTTCAATTTATAGCTGCCAAATGTTTTGAATTACTTATTATATTCTTTGTTTCTCAAGGCTTTATGATGCCACAGGATTCCACAGAGTGAAATTAATGAACATAAACGTTCAAGAAGGTTTGAAACGCTTGAGCAGGAGAGGAGAGAAGACATTTTGATCCAAGACAAATTGCTCTGCCACTTATTCAAATTTATATCAGAATGCAAGCGTTTTGCTAATAAAAGGTGATTCTAAGGGCTTTGCTGTCTGAATTGAATGAGATGGAAATGTCTCACGTGCCAGCTAGTATATAGCTTTTCAATCTCATATCCCCTGAATTAGTCATGCAATTTCTACACCTGTCATTTGAATTTGCTTAGGACTTTCAGAAGAATGGGTAGTGCTGATTTTGTTCTTCTCTGTTTGAATTAGGACATTACCAGTTGAATTGTAAAGCAGAAGAAGCCACACAGCACGTGGAAAATAGTGGAACTGGATCAGTAATGGTAAGGAAATAAAATAAGTATAAAGCGGCAAGTTAGAAAGTGTGTGCTAACTAGATTGCAGTACTCAGTACCAAATCACCACTGATTATAATTCGGTTGTTATTGTCAAAGTTGTTGAGATTATGCCAAGTCAGATATGTGCTTTACACTGACCTTTGTAGAAACGCTAATTTGAGATGCATGCTTTACTTTCATATATATTGATGATACTCCTTGAGAATTTACGGCAGGTAGTTCTGCAGACGATGCAGAGATTGTCTTTCTATCAATGCCTAGAAAATCTACCAGGCTTAGGCTAGAATAAAATGATATTTACTCATTTCCCGCAGTCTCCCAGAATGCAGGGCACAGCATCAGAAGCCTGGTCCATCCTCGCCCCGCCTCCCCGGGACAAGGTCAAGCTGGGCCAGGGCTGCAGCCAGGCCCAGTCCAGGCACCTTCTTCCATACTTGCTTAGGTTGTTGGCCAAATTCAGTTCCTTGTACTTCTAGGACTGAGACTGAGGGGCCTTTTTCTGGCTGTTGACTAGAGGTCATTCCTTACACCTCAAAGCCACTTTCAGATCCCAGCACGTGGTCCTCCTGTGGCATGGTGACTTTCTTCTTGAAAGGTCACAGCAGAACGTGACCATCTGTGACCACAGTTCTAGGTCATGTATGCCGGGGAAAGGGCTACCTGTGGGAATTCTGTTCCATAGCTCTTGCCACATGGCAGGACAGAGAAACACACAGGTCTGTACCCCAATTGGGGTGATTCTGCGGGTGCCTCAGAATTATGGTTGGGAGAAAATAGCACATTCAGTGGCGAACACACTGACTATGTCTTTCCAAGGTCAGGAGAGAGAATGCCAATCAACAG
Source organism: Chinchilla lanigera (assembly GCF_000276665.1). Lineage (NCBI taxonomy): Eukaryota > Metazoa > Chordata > Mammalia > Rodentia > Chinchillidae > Chinchilla > Chinchilla lanigera. Next base: position 1,593,220 of record NW_004955456.1, on the reverse strand, counting down.
TTAAAAGCCCCGCTACTTCAGCTATACAGAGTTAGGGACATAAAAGCCAAGTCACACAGGGGGAGAAAGCATTTGCAGTACATGCGTTTCACATCAGAGTTGCGTACATGATTTTTAAGGAACTGTTACACATCAATAATAATAAGACAGCCCAGTGAAAATGGGATAAGGACTCAGCTACATACTGAGAAAAACAACTTTCCATTGCTCAGCACATCCATGAAAATATCTATGCTTCATTAATCATAAAGAAAATGTAAATCAAAGCCCTGATTAGATGCCACAATACATCCACAAAGTGCCCACATTGACAGGTGGATAATATCAAGTGCTGGTGAGAAAAGAGGGCAAGTGGAGCAATTGCACACCCCTGAAATGGAGGTGAAAGTGCTGAGTGCACACAGACATTTGTCATCTTCTTCTTCACACTCACACTCCGTCCTCCCTGCCTGTGCCTGACCGCTGACCGTGCCTAGTAGGTCTGTCATATCTTTAATACACGATGTTAGGCACACGAGTTTCCCTCTTATGAAAGCTTTCACTTAGTGTCTCAACTTGTGATACATAATCAACTTGTGATACATAATATTAAAAGTCTTTTCCCAAATGTTTTCTTATTATCAAAGCTATTTTTTTCTTAGAGACCTAAGTAGGGTTTTGTGTAGGTTTTGAAAGAAATAAGTTTTAGTTTACTAACAGTGCTGCATCCTAAGTCAGGTCTTCGCCTAGAACCTTGGTATTTCTGGGTAAGGGCCAGGTTTCTTGAGGACCAGCTGATTATAAGGTCAGGTAGTGGGCAGTGGTGGGACAGCATCACAGCCCAGCCAGGATGATCCAAGGACCACCTCACCCATGTCAAATACACGTGTGCTCAGAGACCAACACCACAAGGCTTTTCCCCGCCCACGTCTTTGCCACGCCCTCGTGCTGCCTTCTGAGGATTCATCACACTGAATTCTTCCAGACAAGATTTTCAATAATTAATTTCCCAGGAAGTTGAAATCCTGGAGGGCATCAATTCTATCCTCAGTTCTTGGGGCACAAAAGGCATTGAAAGAGGTAAATAAATAGATCAACTTTTGGAAGGTAGAGCTGCAGAGAGAATCATTCAACAATTTTGCAAGGAAACAAGTCCATTAATTTTCTTTAGGATCCACAACTAAATGATCTTCTCAAAACACAATTTAATTAAATGATGAACATAAGCTACTAACAGGATAAATCATTATTATTCCATTAAAGCATGAATAAACACTACTTCACAGAAACTCCTGAGAGATTTGGTGGGAGGACCGAGAACTGGATGTCCCTCTTTGGAAGATAAAATGCTGCTCCCGGATGAAGGACATTAACACGTCGGGTGAGGATAATTGGTGGCACTGTGTGTCAGTTTGTTTAATCTCATTTGAACTCTCACAAGATCTTTTTCAGGGTCATGCTCTCCAATACTGCAGATGACCAACTTCAGGGACCATGTCAAAGGCTGTCCTTTGGTAGCTGGGCCAATTGGATTTGATTTTTCTCCCCTCTTATCTCACTAGCTTAAACTGACCTCTCAGATGCTAAAAACCCAGCTAAAATCCAGGAAAAGGGAAGAAATCTCCATCCAATATCCCTTCCAGGGTCTACTGGCTGCTCTGGTTGTTAATTTTAAGTGTTATTTTGAGTGGTCCAAGGACCAGTCAGAGACTGTGAAACTTGATTTCTCAGGGCATCTGAGCAAGTCAGTGGAAGAGATTCCTGTCTGTAGACCAAGTAAAAAAGGAGGCCTTGTGCTCACTGACAGAGTCGGTGCCACCTAGCCCCTGAGGCCACACAGGCCACGGAGGTGGAGGAGGAGGGCAAGGTGCTGGCTTCCTGAGTTGAGAGGGAGCTTGTCCAGCAGGAGTGAGGTTCTGGGTTAGATCCTCAGCACCAGGAAGAAAATCACATTATTTCATATTTAGATATCTGTCTTCATATGCATCCATTGAACTAGTTTGAGGCCAAGCTTGATGTGTTGAACATCACCTAATTCTATCAAAAGTTTACTTTATCCATTAGTTAAATCAGTTTCTTCATAATTTGGTACATGCTCTTTTAGTCCTATCTGAAAATGTACCGATGGTACCCTGTTCTATCCTCCTGTCATCCTCTAAAAAATTCTTCCTCTTTGACAATAAATGCCATTTCTCTGAAAAATGCCTTTGCAAATTATATATATCTATATCTATATATCTATCTATATATATATAACAGGATCACACAAAAGGTAAGAGAAAATACTTACCAATTACAGTGACTGTCGCATTTTAAAAGTGACTTGTAGTTGTAAGAAAGTACAAATCTTGGGGTTCAGTCCAGAGACACCCACTGTATCATAATTCCTGCAGGTCTGGCAGGAAGACTCCATCTTTGGTTTGCTTGGTTGCTTGACTTCCTGTGTGCGGTGATGAGCCATGACCGGCGCTGCCCGAGTACTGTTGAACACCAGCGGAGAGAAGCTGCTAGTGACTGTCTAGGTCCAGAGCTCTCACTGGAAGGCTTTGTTTGTTTGTTTTTTCCATTTGCAGGGAGGGGATTGCTGTAGTTCACATATGGTGTGTTTTCCTAGAGTGTCCATGTGGTAGAGTGTAAGCCCCTGTACTGGGCTATTGGGAATTGATAGGGTCTGTAAGATGTGAGGCTTCCAGCGGGCTTTCAGCTGCCCAGCCACAATCCCAGTACTCTGAGAGGATAAGGTGGGAGGGTTCCAAGATTTCCCAGCCTGGGCAACTTCAGGACTTAACAAGACCCTGTCCCAGTAAGCAACAGATAGGCCCAGAGATGTAGCTCAGTCTGAAGGCTCTGGGTTCAAGCACCAGTGCTGCAAAAAAAGAAACAAGAGGTAAGACTTAGTGGGAGATCATCAGATCACTGGGGAAGACCTGGATGGGTGCAGTGGGACCCTGGTGTCTTCTATTTCTCTCATTCAGGTCTTGGCCTCAGTTGAGCAGTCTGGCTTTGTCCCATACTCCACCTAGGTGAATAGCCAGAGGCTGAAATCATTGGGATATCAGTTACAGAGGGAACCCACCCTAACCGTGAGCCAAAATACAAGCTTTCTCTTCATGAGTTGATTATCTCAGGTGTTTGTTACAGAAATGGAAAACTCACTAACAGTGAGAGCAGAAAGTCCATTTTCATTTGGAAAAAGCCTCCATGCCTGTTTCTGTGGAAATCCTAAATAAAGCACCCTCAAGGGTCTTGTACAACTTAGTTCAACACATGTGTAACAGGAAAACCTGTATGGCAGTTCAGTAATGCCACACAGGAAGTACACTATGAATATCACACTACAAAATGCCCATTCAACAAGGAAATGGTCTCATTTTCTCATATGGAGAAGAGAAAACCTAGGAAGAGCTTGAGATTTCCATAAGAAACAATTGAAATCTTCCTACATTTGAATATGTCCTGACAATTTATACTTCAGAATGAGAGCACACAAAGCCATTGGAAACCATGAGTAGAGGGTGAGCAGCACACATGCGGTAGATGGAGCTCCACACCTTACTTCAAGGTAAATGTGGAGCGACTCAGGAGATGAGGATGCCGTCTCCACACCTCCAGGAGCAGAGTCAGGCACAGGGGCACAGGAGGAGCAGAGAGCAGCTGGTTCCTGATGATGGTAGCGTAGATCCAACCCCATGAGAATAGATTCCACTATTCTCCCTGAATGGATATGCGTTGGATACATAGGGCTCAGGCCCCAACACACTGGTGTGTAATCCACTATCTACCCCCATCCTCAGACTCCATGCATCCTCTGCCCTCTCCTATGTCTCCTGGTGACCACTTGTGGACAGGACAGCTGGACCCTGCACCCTCGACTCACCCGCCCAGGCCCACATCCTGCTGAGGACTCACCACCTGTACCTTCCTGTGGAGACCTGTGTAGGTAATGCTGTGGACCTCAATAAAACCTGCCTTGGGTTTCTGCCATCCCTTCTCTGGGGTCTGTGACACACTGCTTCTGTTGTTGTTGTGTTTGTTTAGGCACCGATGCTGTGTCTCACCTGAGCAACAACAAGCCAAACTTTCTAGTTTCTCAGGCTCCCCAGAGCCCGGGCATTTTGGCCAGTACAAAGTGGCACAGGACAGAGGGAGCCACAAGAGTGGGCGCTGGCATGAGCAGTGCTCCTGCTGGGTTGTCAGCCCCTCCCTTAGGCACCTGCAACCGAACTGCAGGGAAAAGAAAAGGCAAAAGAACAAGCAAAAGTCATCTCCACCTCGTTTTGCTCGGTGCTGTCTCCTCACAAGCTCAGCTATATATGCAGAAGCATGTCCTGTGTAATTCGTATGACACCTAAGTATGTTTCCCCTGACTTTTCATCTACCCCCTGCACATTACTGCTACAGTAATTTTTTATTAATTGGTTATAGACCTTGTTCATTAGGAATCTAGAAATTTACTCATCAATATCTTGACAAAGCTCTAAGAAGCAAACTCCCAACTGTGAGTACAGAAGTGTAATATCTGAAATCTCTAGAAGAGATAGGTCAAGGTATGTCACTGCCAGTTCATGGTGTCACACGGAGCATCATGCTCCATAACGAAGCACACTTAGGAGACAGCTCCACAACTACTCCTACATAAAATCTGAAACAGAAGGAACATTTTGGTGGCTGTGCACTTCCAATTTCTGTGGGAAAATCCATTTCCATCTTTAAGTGACTTGAGTTCCTGGATAATAAATAGTGTAATTAAATCAGAGACTATGAATCTTCCCTCACATCCAAAATCTCATGATTAGATGGGCTGGTGGTAGGAGACACAAACTATTTGATCATTTCCTATGGCAGAGTCTAGTGGATTTTAAAGAATATAGTCTCAAATAGACCTTTATATAGGAAATGTCTGAACTCTTTAAGCTAATGCACTTGAGAAAGATTCCCTATTTGACAGACGGAGTTCAGGGTTATTTAATGTAGCTGATGGCGTCTGATTTTACAAGTTACTATTTCAGTGTCTGTGGTGCCATTTTCCCAGTTTGGTTCCTGCCTTAGTTACTTTCTCTTGCTGATATAGAATACCCAGACGCACTCATTAAAGGAGGGACGGTTATTATTTAGCTCACAGCTGTGGAGGTTTCAGTCCATAGTCAGCTGCCTCCAAGGCGGGATGGCATGGCAGAGGCGTATCACAGAGGGGAAACAGTCCATGGCAGCACAGGCAGGAAGCAGCATTCTCCAGGGAAAACGAGGGAGATCATATATATACACTCGGGCCACACAATGCTATCCAGCTCTTCCTACCAGGCTTGACCTCTCAACACCCAGCTATAAACCAACCCAGTATCCCACAGCCACGATCCAGCCACCTCCCAAAAGTCCCACCTATGAGCTTGTGAGGCTTTGGGGGACATTGCAGTACAGGCCACCACGGTTCTCTTCTTGGCCTATCCTAAATGTCCAAATAAATCTACTTTAATCTTTCTATAATGTGTCTGTCATAAATATTAAACAACATAAGCCACTTGTCTCTTCCATATGTCATTTAAGACATTTCTAAAATAGTTACTTGGGAACAAATACAGTGACACCATGCAGGGAAATATTAATTCCTTCACTGCTTGGTTGATTTATTGTCTTCATTAAATGTAATCACTGAGCAATGATTAGTGACGCCTTCAAAAATGTTTTTACAATGATCAAAAATGTCTTAGGCTGTAGAGAAACAAGTTACTTCTGAGGATATGTTGTAGAACAAATTTATATCATATATCCCAGTGTAGGACCATATTTAGAATACAAATTATTCCTGTTTTTATATACTTCAAAACATGTATCAAAATATCTGCATATGTAATTTCACCTTGAATAGCGACACCCTGCAGTATGTGAATATGTGAAAATATGGCCCTTTGGAGGATGTGCTGCGTGAAGTAAGCCGCTCACAGAACAGGTCACCTACAGCCCCCAAACTGGTGGGAACCGAAGCAGAGGGGTGGCTGCCGGGCCAGGTGGGGCCGAGCCAAGGCGCAAGGCCGCACCCACACATAAAAGGTAGGGACGGACACTGTAGCTCAAACGATGAGCAATTTCTGGAGCTCAACCTGGAATGCAACTTTGACAGTGCTGTAGGGTGCAGGTCAGAGTTTGTTACAGGAGTAAGTCTCATGTGAAGAGTTCTTAACTCAATAGAAACTGCAGTGGATGAAAGAAGACAAATCAGTACCCCTGCTCCGAAGAAAGGACCTGGGTGCAGGTTCTGCTCATCCACGTGTCTCTGCATCAGCAGCAGACCGCCCCGACCCCAGGTCCCCGACTGTGCATGCATGAGGGGCATAGCAGCTGGGGCCCTCAGAACCCCAGGGTGGGGACTGCCTGACCTTCCCTGAGCCCCCACGCCTGCTCATCTCTCTGGGGGTCATCGCTCCCTCTCCCAAGCCGAGATGGACCTCACCTGTCCGGACTGAAACATTCAGCACGGAATGTCAGAAAGGGGGCCTTGCGGAGAGGCGATTTGGCAAAGGGAGAGAAACGGAGTGAACGCTTGGTGTCCAAGACAGAGTGCAAAGAATCTACACAATGACTTCCATCTTTAAATTTCTAAGTGCTGGTAAAAGATTAGGAAAACGTAGGTCAAATAGATCCAACTTTCTTCCTTTCGTTGGTAAATATGGACAGACTCATAGTGCTGGAAAATTTTTAAAAATCTAAGGAACCACTACTTATACATTTTAAGTAGTCAAATGTACATACATCTCCCTTACGACTTACTGTTAATGAGTTATAAAAGTGCATGGATGGTAGTGAATGAACATCACATACAGTATAATATAATAAACATGATTTTGAGTATGTTATGCTATTTGAGACTGCATGTAGTTTTCTCTCAGTAATCTTTTAACAGACAGAAGTACTTCAGTACTGAATTCTGAGAAGCCTCTACTTTTCGAAAAATAACAATGTTCTCCGAAGTTTTAAGAAATTTAGTATGCCATGCACCCCAGTACTATACTCTCTCTGCTTCATCTTTTTCTGTGTGAATTTTCTTTAAGCTGAAAGCAATTTTGGAAAGAGAAAAATGATTTTCAAAGAGGTCCCATGTCCTTTCATATTTATAATAACAAATACGGGCCAATGAAAGGCAAAGAGAAGCCCAGCAATAAAAGTATTGACACCTTAATAAGTAATAAATACTACAGTGAAGTTTCCTTATACAGGAATAAGTATAGCAGGGCAAATGCTTATTTATTTTTTTTACCCCTATTTAAGCTTTAAAGAGCAAGTGAACTGTAGATTCAGTTTTTCTCTAGGAGTTTGTTACTCTGACAGGGTGTAATTTTCCCCAAAACCTTGTGGGAGGGCTCTTGCAGGACTGGGTCCCCAGAGGCCAGGCAGGACTGGCTCTGCAGTGAGCGTGGACATCACAGCAGCCTGAGCCCAGCCCTGCCCGGGGTGATGCACAACCTGTTGTGGACGAGATCTTGACAGAGAACACCTGGGGTGAACCAATCCGTGTGGAAATGAATAGGAAATAATTCTGGAGGGAAATGTTTTGCCGACATACGAGAAGAAAATAAATCTCTGAGACATCAAAGGGAACTTGTTATGATACACTCAGATGGTGTTTGACAACTGTTCCTCTTCTCTTGAAAGGAGACACTGAGAGGCTCAGGAAACCAAACAAGATGGCACCCCGGGTCCCAGGCACAATACACAGACCCCCTCAGGATGAGCGCCTTGGAGGAGCTCCAACTCAGGCCAGGAGTAGAAGGGGCAGGGACCAAGGGAAGCATCTATGTCACAGACTATAGGAGTTTTAAGATCAGCCAAATGGACAGGTGAATCGCTGAGGCTCAGCCGCTTTGCAAGATTAAGGCAGCTCTGAGCTGCCAGGTGAGGCTGGGTTACCTGGCTCCAGGCTCTGGGAGGTCCACGCAGGGACGTCACCTCCTGTGTGGAAGACGAGAGACAGGGAGTGGGGCTGAGCCGTGCATCTGCACGTCAGAACCGCGCGCTTCGCCTCTGAGAAGATTTCACCAAGGACAGCGGCATCAACATTCCTGTGCCTTATTATTTGGTACTGGTCATAGAGAGGGGAGCATTACATGTTCTGAAACAATACTAACAAGCAGACAAGGTCTGGGGTGTGATAAGTGATATTTTAGTGTTCAGTTCATCGTTCTGTTCATATGGAAATATTAGAGCTAAGAGGCAGGAGATGGGAGAATCAGGCTGTAGAGGGGAAACCACTGAAATCCCAGCAGTGGGCATTCTCCGCAGCGAACGCAGACAGGAGCTCTCAGGTCTGAGAATTCTAAGCCAGAGGTCCGAAGTGTAGGTTTATGGGCTAAACCCAGAACCCCAAATGAGAAGGAGCTATGGCCTGAGGAGCTTGCCAGCGAGCACAGTCAGGCGAGAGGGCTCTGTGACACTGCTCCGCCCCATTCAGGGGTCTCTTCTGACCTTGCTTTGCAAACCCCTTCCGAGTGATTCCTGGGGAGGGCGGGAGCAAACTCAGACGCGGATTCCTCAGCGGTTCCTCATAGGCCCAGGGACAGATTCATGTTTAGAGGAAAGCCTGGGATTCACTTCCTCACTTATGAATCACATTCATGTTCTGTGACTCTGAAAACGTTAATAACGAGGGCTGCTTTCCTCCAAGGGGTCCCAGGGCTGTGCCTCCAGAGGCTCGGCAGAAGCTAACCATGGGAAGGAGTCAGCCCAAGTGCCTTGGAAACTGAGTCACCACCTCATCCCAGGGTGGAGTGGAGCCGCTCCCAAAGCAGCAGGAAACTTTGACCCAGTTGGTGCACAGGGCAGGTAGGAAATAACAAGATTCAAACTCCAAAGCTCTCCATGTAAACACCCGGAGACGCTGCATTCATGGAGTCAGTGCCTCAGACCATGAGCAGCTCTAATGCCACGACTGGGGAGATGGCCTGTAAGACAGTGTGCTAAGCTGAGGGTGAAACCTCATTACTATTTTCCTAACAACCTCACTGAAAAATTTATGTTGATAAACAAAGATATATGAATCACTGCATCTGGGAATAAGTGATCCATCAATTATTGGAAGCTTTCCAGGGGCAAAGGTTTATCTGCTTCTCGGGGACACTGGAAGCACATTGGACAAGGTGGGGCTCTTTGGACAGGCTCTGTGGAACATTACTATTGCTTGAGGTGTGGAATTGCTCCTGCTCCTGCACTGTTCAAAGCAGCATTGAACTGCAGGAACTGTTGCTATAGAAAGTCAAGGATGAGGAGGATCGCAGAGCTCATAAATAACCCAAGCAAAACTAAACTGGCCGCGGAACTTTAACAAAGCCCAGCTCACAGACAAGTCCTTTGCCTCCCAAGGACTCCGGGCCAGGGATGGGACTAGACCACAGTGTCTCGCCCCACCAGCCAGCACCAGCGCCTCCTTCCTGCTGCCACAGTGATACCTCAGAAGGTACCCAGTCCCTGCTGCCTAGCGAGTGTTATCTGCAGAGAGAGGCAGCACAGATGCAGGTGGAGAGAATCACCCGTATGACAACAGCATGAGATTGAGAGTGATTGCTGCCAGTGAAATGCACCTGGCCAGTAATTCGCTTCAGAACAGGCATGAGGGGGGAGAGAAAGCCAATTTCATCCCAGTGAGAGTGATGGAAAGACATCAGGCTTTGAGAACATCTGTGGCATTGCCGGGTGCGTCCACAAGGATGCAGTGTGCCCGTGCCCTTGAGGGGACCATCACCCCAGGATAGAGCAGTTCGGGCCTCACCTGTCCTGTGATTTTCCTATCAGTCAACCTGAGACCCTGGACCAAGCAGGGCTTCATCCTGCAACCTGATGTAAATACGCCCTGCTTGACCTATGAGGGTACATATCACAGCGCGCACTATCTTACCTGGTTCACTGAAGAATAAACCTCTTAGCTGACCACAAGACCCACGTTCACAAAGGAATTCCCAAAGAGCTTACCAAGCATGTGCTGTGTGTCAGGGACATCTCTGCAGTCGTACCAGGGACAAAGACGACTCCCTCGGCGGTGGTTTTAAAGAATCCAAAATCTAGTGGGAAACAGAAAAGAGACTTATAAGACAGTGATTTTAAATGTAGGTAGGAAGAAACAGGCTGGTGTGAGAACTTGACGGAGGGTGACAATGTCAGATCCTGGGAAGACACTTTGGTATAAAACATATATCGATGTTCTAAAGTAATAATCATGACAATAATAACGAAAATGGGGAGGGGGGTCTCGAGGCAGAGGGAAAGAGGTGGGTGAGGAAAGAAAGGAAAATAAAACTAATCAAGGTGTATTAGGTACACTTACCTACTCCCTACGAGGAATGTAAACTTCATGGATTGCGAACACTTACCAATAAAATAAAATTAAAGAAAAATACATTAACCATTTATGGGAAAAATTAGTGAACCAATACATTGGTAATAAGTGTCAGTACACTGAGTGAATATGTGATTTAATTGAGAGAAGTCATAAAAAGTTTCTGCAAGATTAAAACTTAAGTGCATAGTCCTAAAAAATGAGAAAAATCCAGGCAGTTAGACAGTTGATAATGGCCCCGCACAGCAGTTGCCTGAGTGGAGAGGGGTTTGCAAGACCCAGGGTGCAACTAATGCGGGGCTGGATAATAAGGATCGCACAAGCCGCTGGAGTTGATAGGAAAGCGCTCTCAGACTGGGCGGGGACCAGCAGGCCTCCCTGAGGCACAAATGCAGAAACCAAGTACAAGGGCCAAAGCCCGCACCAGCTGGCCACGACTGGGCATATCAAACACAATCTCAAGTTTAAAGTAGAAAGGTTTAATTCTCCCAGCGACCAAAGGGGATTTTTTTTACTGAGTTCACTTAACAACACGAAATAGTAAATTCCAGCACTTGCTAAAACTCTGCAAAAAGATGAGCAAACAGTGCAAAGTAATATCACAAAGCCTGCAAAATCCAGTGAGCATGATAGAGTAAAAAAAGAACCAGAAGGAAAGCTCCTGGTGTAAAAGTTGTACAGGGAAAGGAATCACATTCTAGAAAATCTGCCTTATCACTGTGATAGAATTCAGATAGAAATTAACTCTTCCCAACACGGTAGAATGATTCTGTGAACAGAGATATCTTTGTCAACATCACCAGAGTTCAGAACCTCTGGGAGGACAGCAGCCTTCCAGGGACTTGGGAACTAGGCTGCATAGTATTAGACATCACCTCATTTCCTCCTTCTCACAAGTCAAACTTCTGTTAAGAATTTCAAATTTTCACACTATCATCCAGGTAACACTACCCTCAAACATTAGAAAGGATTTGTATTGAAAGCATTTGCATTAAAATAGTGATGTTCATTTCCTTTCCCAAGTTCTAGCATCAGAACACTCAGGAAAGGGTCAAGGAAGGTAGCTCAGCGGCACAGTGCCTGAACAAGGTCCTGAGTTTGACTCCCAGTACCAAACACTAAAAAAGAACACTTTGTCTTTCTGTCTCATAAAATATCTATAGAAGTTTAAACAGGCACATTTGAGGAAAAAACCTGTCAGCAGTTGTGGTTTGTGTCTGTATGTCCCCCGCAAAGCCTCACGTAGTCACGGGCAGGTTTCTAGAGTTTATGACTGACTCATGGTCCAGTGGTGGGATTACGGGTGTGAATGCTGCACCCGCCCAAGGGCAGGCAGCTTCCCTGCCTTTCAATGAGCCCAGTATGGACTGAAACCTCCACTGAAACTGTGAGCTAAATAAACCTTTTCCTCCTTAATTTTGGGTGTCAGCTATTTTGTCCCAGCAATTAAACAAAAGTAACCAAGACAGCAGTTATGAATCTATATATATTTTTCTCATTTTTAAAAAATATTTGAGCCAGGTGCGGTGGCATATTTATAAATCCAGCACTCTGAAAAGTTGGGGCAGGAAGATTACAGATTCAAGGCCAGCCTTGGTAACTTAGCAAGTTAACAAGACCCTGTCTAAAATAATAATTTAAAATAGGGTTGTGGGTATAACCCAGTGGGAAGAGTTCTGGTACTAGTACCCCAGTAAAGCAAATAAATAAAACTTGAGCTGTTCCACTTATCTGAATGTATTATACACATGCCTTCTGTAAGGCTGGTTAACAACACATCATTTGAAAATGTAAAACTTGGAAGCATTCTTGAGTGTAGCAGTGTGGAAATATATAAAGAAATGTGTGGTACGTGCTTCTGGGAGGGGTCCTGAGAGATACAGAGGAGCCTCAGGTGGTGAGGGAAGCATGAGCGCCTATCTTCTTGCAATGTCAAGCAAAAGGAGCGATTTTACTGTGATGGATGCAGTGTTGATGGAAAAGTCTCTTGGAACTGTTACCTTTGACTCCATCATAGTGCTTTCTATTTGGCAATGTCAAATTTTGTCTGATTTTCTGCGTGTTGTACACAGGTAGAACATGTTTTGGAAATATTTACTTTTACATATACTACATTTATTTACCTTAAAGAGCATATTATCTGACATTTCACCTGACAACATTGCCCTGTTGTTTGCACTCTGGTATAAAATTGTTTTATGGAAAATAATTAATGTTGAATTTAAAGGGACTCCAACACCACCTCTTCAAGGATAAAAGGAGTCTTAATGTTCTCCAACTGCGACACCTTCCAACCAGTTCTGGCTTACATTATGGACATCTTGTAGAACGTCTGTGTCTTGCAGAAGTACTTCATTTTGACGCTTTAGAGAGGTGAGGTGCAGCCTGCCTGGCCAACTGGCTCCTGCCTGGGAAGAAATAGTTGATTGTCTGGTTTTGTTTAAAAAACATCATCTCTCCAATCTCTCTCTTTCAAATCCAACTTTCAATTTACTGCCAATAATTTGTGCTGGTGGCATGCATGATTATTATTACTTCCAAAATTCTCCCAAAAGATCGATGAGTCCTTTTCTCTCGTTTTACTCTACTTAATGAGCTCATGGCAGATTCAGACTGGCGCAGAGATTACCTCAGACTGTTGTTTTCATGGAACAAAATCAAAACAGGACAAGCTAGGGCAGAAGAAATTTGCCTGGGCTTTCCTTGTGGTCTGAAGGCTGAGTATCTGAATTTCTTTAAAACTTCTGAGGAATAAATATTGATGGAATGAACTCATGTATATTAAAGAATGGTGGAAGCTAAGTTATTGTTTTTTAGCGTAGGCTCAGGTTTTTGAAATCCTACAATTTCTTGTCATGGAAAAAAGTTAATTCAGTGAAATGTGCTGGATGGAATTTACAGGAAGATTTCTCAAAGTTCATGTCAGAAGTCCCTAGACAGCACGGTAGTGGAAAAAGCAACACTGCCGATGAGATTCTAGTATCTCTGATTTACATGTTCCTATTCTATGCATAGTCTCAGTTTTTCTCTGTCCTGCGAAGCCCCTTACTGTCTTTGTTTTACTTGTGACTCGACTTCCAGCACACCCTCACCCTGCCAGTCCTGCAGCAACGCAAGTGCCCACCACCGGCAGCCCAAACCACCATCTCCCCTCCAAGCGGGTGCCAGTGGCCCTGCCCCTCTTAGGGAGGCTATTCCCAGGCTCTTCAAGCCCATCAGCAAATCCATAGTTTCATATTTTGCCCATCATGAAAAAAGAAAACTAAACCTTAGTTTCTTCTACCTCAGCACACATGCTCCACCCTGCTTTACTGACAGAGCCCAAGCCAAACCCTTGGCTACATGGTGTCTCAGCCTCAGAACCCACACACTTACCTCCAGCTGCCTGAAGCCAATTCTATTTCTTTTTCCAGTGCTGGGCATGGTACTGAGGGCTTTCCATTGAGTTGCACCCTCAGCCATTTATTTACTTATTTTGATTGCTTGTTATTTAGAGACAGTGTCTTGTTAAGTTGCTGAGTTGTTCAGAACTTGCTATCATCCTGCCTCAGACGCCCAGATTGAGCAATTCTTCATCTCTGTGTTACTTGGCCTGGAAACTATGTTTGGTCCAAGTGGTCACCTCTGAGGAGCTAGTGGATTCTCACACTCGATACCTCAGCTCTACCCTGCCATGTTTACTCGCAGTCAGAGTATCCACTGGACTACAGATCCAGGCACCACAGGCCCTGCCTTCCTGAGCCCGGGACGTCAGGCCACTCTACCAAGCAGATCACTGAAACCTGCTCCACCCTGATCTCCCTCGCAACCCTTTAAAACATAATCCCCCTCGGCTGATGTTGAGGTAAATAGCGACTACTGCCTCTTCTGTGCACCAGTTTCTCCCACACACTCTCATCCTTCAGGTGCCACCTGCAGAATCCACCCCAAGGTGACCGATGCCCAGGACCTCTGTGGCCGTGGCCTTGCTCCGGCCCAGCCCCCATCGGTGACCTCCTGCTGGTGGTGCACGCTCAGCAGTTGCTGCCCACCGTGGGCACCAGGCTGCTGAGGCTTTCCAAACACCTGCGTGCTGGTCCAGTCTGCTGGAGAGAAGCTCATGACCTTCTGCTGCACGCAGGAAGAAGAACTCACCACAAGACCCAAGGAAGATGTCTTTCTTACTTCTCTCTCATTGCTGAGATGAAGTACCTGATGCTGAAAGTTAAAGGATGAAAGGTTTATTTTGCTCACAGTTTGTAGATGTTTAGATCCATTACTGACACCTCCAAAGCAGGGAGGCACATGGCTGAGGAGTAGCAGCTCATGGCAGACGTAAGACAGTGAAGCAACAAGGGCTAACCACAGCTCTTTCTGTCCTTATATCTTATCCAGGGTACTCAGGGCAGGTGGCACTCACACCCTTTATCCTGGTGCCCTTGAGCCTAGCATTGCACCATGAATCAGTCACACACCCTAGATCCAGCCACATCTGAAAAAGCCCCGCCCTTGACCATCTGAGGCTTTGGGGGGACATCCAGACACAGCCATTACTCTGCATCCCTTTCCATGAATGCTACTTTAAGTTTGAGTGACATAAAATTGTTGTGCCTGGAAAATTTTAAACATTGTATGTGGACCTGGAAACCTGAGATTTAAATTTTTTACATAGAATTTAAATCTTCAAACTTTTACTTACATCTAATTCCTTGACCACATTCACTGACTGAATAATTTAAGGCATTTTTCACATTTTAATATAAAAACTCCCCAAACTCACAACTTCTCACTGAAATGAGTATAATACTATTGCTCAGCCTCCATATGCACTTAAGGTAGGCAACAAATTTGAAATACATAGAATCAGGTGTGGGAAATATATTCATAGCCTAAAATGTCTGCTAAAGTTTTCTAAAGAATAGCTGCAATTTTGTTTCATATTAAAGCTCCTAGAAACCTATATTAACTACATGGAAAATATTTAATTTCATTTGAAAATGAGAGTCATAGTTTTTTTTTAAGTAACTTCAATTACACCAAAGAAAGTTCTAGTCTGAGTGAAGGGCTTACTGATTCAAACTATATGAGGCTTCTTCCAGGCCTACTGTAGTATTAATTTGGTAGTAAAATCCATATAGATAAACACACATACATGAGTATGTGTATACTCTACTCTCTCTCTCTGTCTCTGTCTCTCTATATACTTATAATATGTGAATATATGTATGAAAATAAATGTATTATTCATACACTTTCCTGGATTGTTCCTACCACTACCCAAAAGTGGTCCCTTCTTCACTAATTTTAATTTAGTATTTTTAATTTTTTAGTGTCTCTCTGTTTATTTTTCTGTAGCTAATAAGATACTCAAATTTTCATAAATAAAATACAGGAAATATTAGTGTTTCAGGAAATAATAATGGTCAATAGCTAACAATTAAAAAGCAAAATTATGAACTTTGACATTCTTTAAAGATCATAATTTTTCTTTGAATGAAGGAGAGAATTTGGTGTATGTCAGAGTTGCTTTTCTCATTGCTGAAACAAAATACCCAACCCCCACAAGCTAAGGGAGGGAAGGTTTGTTTAGCCCATGGTTTAAAAAGGTTCCAGCTCAATTTGCTGGCTCCGGGAGGAGGCAGCCCATGGCAGAGGGAGAACAGTTCATGACGGCAGAAGACAGCAAAAGCAACAAAAGCAAAAGGGGGAAACAAGCCTCTTTCTGCCCCTTCGTCTTATCAGGACTGCTTGGATTAGGGCGGTGCCGATCCAATCAGTGGACTGATCCAGCAATCACCCACCCCTAATCGCAGCACCCAGTAGCCCCAGCACTGAGCCGTGAAATCAATCACACACTCTGGATTCAGCCATCTCTGTAAAAGCCCCATCTGAAAGTGCAAGAGGGGGCATCTAGATGCAAGCCTTGACAGTGTGCTTGTGATAACTTATTCCCACGGCTCCTGCTTGGCTATAAACAGGGAAATGAAACAGGTCCACAGGTTGTGCCACCCAGGAGGAGTTGCTTGTTGCCCATCAGTCAGCTGCATTGGATTTCCTGCCTCTTCCCCAGCGTAGGAGGGGTTGATGGGAGGTGGCCCCAGGAAATACCTGCAGTGAACGTGTTAACTTCGATGTAGAAATGAAAGCATACACGGACAGGAACACATGGATATCAACATGCACACAGATAGCACGTGTAAGGGTGGATGGGCACATGGATACGTATGTGTAGGGAATCTATGTGCACATGGGTAGACATATATGGGACTGCATATACACATGAAATTTGCAGCAGTGTAACCTTCTCCTAAGCTGAATCCAGAAAGGGACCCAGCAATCATCTCATTGTGAGAGACAGCTCCTAGGATGCTTTCTCTTGCTTTCTGCTCTCCAACATAGGCAAACCCACCTCTGTCTTGGGCTGATTTTCTATATCTGGGGAAAGAAGTGGAAATGTTAAGATAGTATTGAATTTGTGGCCAATGATCACAGGAGTCAGGTTGTCATAGAAACACTGTATGTTCATAGTATTGTAGTCGTGATAATAGTGTTTCAGGAAAATGTCTACCAGAATTACCTTGGACTTGATACCTGGGTAGGAGAACATTTACAGTAGGGAAAAATCAGAAAGAATGTAACAGAAAAGGCATTTTTAGGTTGCAAAAGTGAGTGAGAAGCAGGGCATGTTGGTGGTGCAGGCCTGTCATCCCAGCACTCTGGGAGGCTGAGGCGGGAGGACAGAAGGTTGGAGCCCAGTTTGTGCTGCATAGTGACTTAGGGAGACCCAGCCTGAAAGCATAAGATGAAATTGAAAGAGGATGAAGCTCAGGGTGAAAGCCCTGAGTCCCACTAAGAGTACACAAAAAAATGGGGATCAGTTTAAGACTGCAAATCCCCCTTACAGCTTCTTTACTATAATTTCTGAAGTTGTAAAAACAAATCTGAAGGCAAAAATGTATAATTCTTGAAGAGAAGAGAAAGTGTTCCAGAGGAGGAAATCAAAGAGTGAGTGGTGCATTAAAAATACTCGTGTGTTGTCTACAGCCACAGGACAAAAGTCCACACATGTAGCGTGTGTCTGTCTCTCTCTGCCTACGCTCTTTACTGACAAGAGTAGAGTTCACAGTTCAGTGCACACGGAACATTATTTAATCTACCCAAAACATAGGTCATGTAAAACAAGTGTTTGTAACCTTGAATTAATTGAATTCACAGCATTGTATTTAACTACAGTGAAATTCAGGTAGAATTTAAAAGCAAATGTAACTAAAAAATCTGGAAACACTTCAGCATTATTAAGCATATTTGTAATTTTAAATACCGCCCCACAGTGTGTTCCTAAGTGTTGTTCACCCTCACACTCAGTGGAGGATCAGTGCATGGCACAACACTCCGCTGAAACCCAGAGGAAACAAGAGCAGGCAGCAGCGCCACCTCCATCGGACGTGTGGCATCGTCTACACAGAGTCCAACCAAGTGCAGACCTGAAGTTGAAAAAGGACCAGAAATGCTGCTCTGTCCAAGAACCCACTGCCTACCTGTCTGCCTCATAACGTTTGGAAGCCTTGTTCTGAAATATGTGTTCCTAGGAGATGATGTTTTATACTGGGCCTCACTCAATATGCTGTGACAGCTTGTGTCTGGAAGTCCACCCAGTGTGGTCACAGGTGGGGACTTTTCAGGGGTTGCTGGATCTAGACTGTGTGATGCTGGGATTCATTGATGGTGCAATGCTGGGCTCAAGGGCACTAGGATTAAGGTGTGAGTACTACTTACTCCCAGTAGCCTGGATAAAATAAAAGGGGCAGAGAGACACTGTTAAGGTCCCTTGTTTCTTCGGCTACCTTGTGGGTTCCATGAACTGTTCTCCCCTCTGCACTGCCTCTCAGCTAGGGGCTTGGAGCTCACTGATTACAGACTGAAACCTCAACAAAATGAGCTAAATAAACCTTTCCTCCTTTAATGTGGGGCATTGGTTATCTCACTGATTCAAAAATGAGAGAAAATTAACTAAGGCGTGCAGTATACATGTTCTGGTGTGCTGAAGGGAGCACACAGCTACACACTACAGCAACACAAGGAAGGTTATGGACATAGCTGGGACAGCAATAAGAAAATGAGAAAAGTCCGAATTTGTGTATTGATAACATATTTTAAGCTAGGTCCACAAATGAAGGAATAATTGTCCTTTAGAAAGTTATCAGTGATTAAATTCTGGCTTATTATTAGTTTATCATCACTTCATAATAAACTAAAACCTCAGCTTACTTAGGTACTATATATAATATATATAATGCTAATATAGTATAATACCCATTCTGGATGCATATATTTGCATCCAAAGTTTATAGACCCAAAGAGACATTGAATTTCAATTCCATAATAGGAAATGACAGCAAATATGTAAATAAAGTCACATATTTTGTAGTTAAGAAATATGTCCATCCACCAAGGATGGGATAAAAAGATTGTGGTACTTTTATATAATGGAATATTACTCAGCTATAAAGAAAGATAAACTCGAAGCTTTAATAGGTAAATGGTCACAACTAGGGACCATACTCATAAGTGAAATAAATCAGACCTGCATGTGCAAGCACTGCATTGTCTTACTAGTGTAAAACCTGAAAGAGTTAATAAAAACTTGGAGGTATGATAGATATTGTGAAATGATAGGAAAATGCTCAAGGGTAAGGGGCAACTGGGATGTGGGAAGAGAGAAGGGAAGGAAGGAGAAATTTTGTATGTATGTATATACAGGATAGTTAGCATAGTTGATCTACTGTCTTCTATTTCTTTGCTGAAAGAAACAGTTAATGGTCCTTGATTGATCAGTACTGCATGTCTCTATCTGTTTTCATGAGGAACCACTTTGAAGGTACAAATATGTAATATAATAAGCATTGTTAATTTCCTACCACTTTGTATCTCTCTTTGTACTGTTCTTTTACTGTTTTCTAAATGGTTGTCTGTCTGTTAATGTTTTCCTCCTTTTATTTTTAAAATAAACAAATAAATAAAAAAAAGAAATATGTGGTGCATGAGACAAATAAATATCTTACTGATATCTCAAGTTTATAGTCTGTTTGTGAGGAAATCCCCAGCTAAACACACCTGTTACCTTCAGTGCCGGATGTGGGGAAAGACCTGTTCCAAGGGCTTTGCAGTTTCTTTGCTCATTTCTGGTGAGCATGCATAGCATCATCTGCAGTCTGCACAAAGATACGGCAGGATTCAACTTATTTAAAAAAAGGATACTGTAATTCACCGGTCAGTTGCATAAGTAATTGGTCTACCAATTAAATTCAAGATAGCTTTAAGTCTATTTAATAGACACAGTATAAATGATTTACTACCAAAATCTTAGAATATTACACCATAAGTAAGTGCTGACTAACTGTGCCAGGCAAAATTGATTCTCAAGTAATGGAAGCCAACAGGAGGGAGGCATTGGCTAAAAGTCCATTTGTGTGATAAAGAGGAGGCTGGACAGTCACCAACAGCTTTCAGTGAGACGGCTACAGTTTCTCTTACCATCACTGGAGATGAAAGAGCATGAGATAACTGTCAAACACACACACACGCGTGCACACACACACACACACACACACACACACACACACACACGCTGTGTCTTCAGGTTGTTCCACTGTTTTCCTGAAAGAAAAATGGACCATGAGGAGCGTTTTGGTGGTGGTATCTTTACTTGTAAGAGTACCTGAAAGAAAAACAGAAAATCCCTTATTTCAGGCCATTTGCAGGTAAATGTTTCCTGAGATTTTTACTAAAGATTCAAACTGACCGTACTGATTAGTTCCATGTGTTAACATTTTATAAATCCACTTATGGACTTCAAGACATTATAAATTAAGATGAAATATTTTGGAATAATTGAAAAGGACTAGGCAGATACGGACTAAATGGGAAAATTAAATATGTTTATCCATTCCAGCAGGGTTCTGGATTTCGGTTCTTAACCTCAGTGTGGTTGCCGCTAGGTACCAGGAGTCTTTCCATGCCGAAGAAATCTCTCCTGTTTCAGAATCATCTCCCTAGAGGCAAGCTCTGTCCCAGTGAAAAGAAGCCTGGGTTTGTGGTATGTTCAGCTGTGTCTAGCTCTTGTTTTCACTATTATTACCTATATTATTACTACCTATGATGGAGTATGGGATGATTTCAATCCTCAAGCTTCATGACAAGTTCATTTGTCCTATGGCCACTCCTCATGTCACCCTGATGATTTTTCTCCAGCTGAATTCACCCCCTACGTTGTGTCTACAGATCTCAGTTCTCCAGGGACATGAAGCTGTCTCTCTCCCTTCCTCATGGGTAAAGAACCTCACACAGTGTCCAGTCATCAATATTCGTCAGGCCTCCCTGGGGCAGGTTAAGAAGCTGGAGCACTGGGTCTGATCTCTGAGAGGACTGTGAGAGAACAGGCTCCAGGGTCCACACCCAGAATCCCCCATCTGGTAGGTCTCGAGCAACGGTGAGCACGTGCTTCGCTAAGTAACTCCTGTGGTATCTCCCGAGAGCCACGGTTCCGCCATCTGCTTCTGAGGTTGGTGGATGGATCAGAGGCACTACACACAGGAGTGGGAACACCACGTGGTACCCAGGTAATACATGCAATTTTTACATTTTTACATACCAGTGAAAATTAATTGATTTTTTTTAATTAAAAAGAAAAATATTTTTAAAAACATTTTATTTTTTTTTCTTCTTTTTTTTGTTTTTTTGTTTTTTTTTTTCTGCTACCGGGAATTGAACTCTTGACGTTGCACTTGCCAGGCAGGCTCGTACCGCTGAGCTAAACTCCCAGCCCCTTTGAAAACATTTTAAAAAGCTAACCCCTTCAATCATTGGCAGAAGTTCTACAAGAAATGCTATTGCTCAGAAAATTGCTCTGCAGGATTTGAGGGAAGGTTCCGATTTGAGGGGAAATTCTTTCTAAAGGATGAGGGGGTGATGCATCTGTGCTGCATTGCCAGTGAGCTCAGATGGTTGTTTTCATATCGGAACCTCACGTCTCTGACAGTTAAATTCGTCATCACCTTGATGGGCACGGGCACCTCCCGGTGGTTTGCTGGAGCACACTCGGGGTGTCTGGGCGGGACCTCAGGCGCTGCATTCGTCCCTGTCCTTCCTCTCCGGTGCTGTCCTTCCTCTCTGGTGCCGTCCTTCCTCTCTGGTGCTGACCCTTCCTCTCCAGTGCTGTCCTTCCTCTCCAGTGCTGTCCTTCCTCTCTGGTGCCGTCCTTCCCCTCTGGTGCTGACCCTTCCTCTCCAGTGCTGTCCTTCCTCTCCAGTGCTGTCCTTCCTCTCTGGTGCTGACCCTTCCTCTCTGGTGCTGACCCTTCCTCTCTGGTGCCGTCCTTCCTCTCTGGTGCCGTCCTTCCTCTCTGGTGCTGTCCTTCCTCTCTGGTGCTGTCCTTCCTCTCCGGTGCCGTCCTTCCTCTCCGGTGCTGTCCCCTGCTCAATTTCCTGGCCATCGTGGTGTAAGCAGCTTTGCTCCTTCATCCCTTCCATCATGACGTCCTGGCTTTGGTGCCAGCTACCAGTACAGGAAATCACTGAAACTTATGCCAAGTCAACCCTCCCTCTGGGAAGATGCGGGTGTCCCTTATGGTCCTAGAGAAGGGGCTGACTAATACACACGTCCTGGCATGCTACTGAGCCAGGAGGCAAAAATGAGTCATCAACAGCATCCCTCTCTCCTTAGGTGGCATCTCCCGCATGTCCCTCAAAACTGCCACCCTGAGAGTGTGGTGACTCCCCAAGCACTGGCTAACCTTGCTAATATAAGGGATGTTATTTGTGATCACTGCAGAACTCCTACTGTCAGCACAGCTCACACCAGAGGAACCCGTACTGCATGCTTCGTGACTTGCATTTAAGTATTTTGGCAATAGAGTGTGGTAAGTATTATCGTTACCACTTAATGTTGAAGAAAATTTAGTTTAGGTTAACAGGACCAGGCTACATACCCAATAATTCTGGTCATTATGTTTTTTTCAAGGGGAAATTATTTTCCTCTTTAGTTACTATGTAAAGAATAATAAACAGTAACAGACATTTTAGCTTAGAATTTGGAACAGTTTATTTCATCTTTGAGCTCAAAGAAAAGGGGAGAATATGAGTTATCAGCCTACTGGAGGCTTATCCTTTTCTTATGAAATGTGTTGTAAGATCAGTAAAAAGAAAATCAATAATATTCTTTAGGAATATTTTAATGTACCCACTTTTCCCAATATAGTTGCATGCAGACATTTATGGAACAAATAAATTAAAATCCTAAGGGTTCTCCCAAAATTTTCAAATAAAATATCATATTGAAAAAAAACCAGCAATGCATGGTGGTACGTGCCTGTTATCCCAGCACTGTGGGAGGCTGAGGTAGGAAGATCACTATATCCAGACCAGCCTGGGCTAATTAGTAAGACCCTGACTCAAAGTAAAAAATCGAAAAGGACTGGGAATACGGCTCAGTGGGAAGACCCTCACTTCAGTCTCCAGTACTCACAAGGAAATGATTTGGGTTTTGAGAGAGGGTTACATTAGCAGTTATTGTTGCCACATTCCCAGTCCACTCATGAAGTAAGGCCAGCAGCATCTGCTTTCCTGGCAATAGTATGCCCATCCCAAACAGCACAAATCCTGCTCATTCTTCCCAGACTGCAAGCATAGCAGTGTGCATTTTATTTGTGGGAGGCTTTTATTTCCATACCCACTGCTATGGCAAGGATGTGGGCATCGGTAGGTTGTGCTCTGTCCTGTATCATCTTTTCTGCTGATCATGGTGTGGAGGCAGGAGTGTGTCCTGGGATGCTTGGTTTCTGTAATTGTATCGCTTTGAGCATTGCTGATATTCTATGTAGAAAACATGTATCTGCCCATATACAAACATGGATACCGTGTACACACACATACACATTTAAACGTGCCTGCACTTGTGTGTGCATGGCCTGCTATTTCCATGACCAGGTGAAAACCCCAATACATAAGCATATTGATAAATGAATTCCAAAAACAAAACTGCTTGGTGATCCCGGGACCCTGGGTAGACTGGAAGTTTGAGATTCACCCACTGCTCTACACCTGAGGGGAGCTCAGGTAAGAAGACAGGAGCACGGTGCTGTGCTGGCCTGAAGCTTGTGGCACAGAGGACACGCGGGCCGTCTGGAAGCCACTCCCTCGGGTGATGCCTGGGCTCTCCCTGCTGTCACTCCCTGGACTCAGGGTCAGGGCGTAGGCAGAGCAGCATCACCGCAGGCCCCTGCAGGCCCTGGGTGCCTCAGCAGGGCCGGGGAGGGAGTGGTTCCCATGGTGTTTCTGCAGCTTCTGGCCCTCCAGAGCCTCCCAGAAGCCGACCGTGCAGAACAACTTTCCCAGTAGTGTTTCAGTTTCTCCTCTCCAGCTCTCACTCACACGTGGACAGTGGGTTTTGACTCAAGACGCACTGCGGGAGGAGCAGGGAAGCAGCGTCCTGTATCAGCCCCGGCTGCAGAGTGGAGGGGAAGCCACCTCCTCTGCAGATTCTCCCTTTACAAAGTGGTTATCTTTCTGCTCATGTGCAGTGAAGGTATCAGTTTAAAGCAGGTGAACTAATGCACTTATCTCACATTTTAATTTCTGATGTGGTTGACACTGACAGAGAGTTCCTGATTTTTATGAGTGTGAAGGATCCCTGCTACCAAAATGTTGGAGAACAGTTGATGAAGGCATCTATGGAGAGATTCACATTTCTGTTGTTTTTTAATGTATAGAACAGTTTTCCAGTTAAAAAGTGTGTTTTGCAGGCTTGGAAAATCTTGGCAGTTACTTCTCCAACAGCCAGTCTGGGTGATTGCTCGCTCCTTCATTTTCTCCTCCTCCTTCTCTTCTTCCTCTTGTTATTTGGCACTGCCGGTTGAACCCAGAGCATTAACACGGAGCAACATCTTCAGCTCTTGCTGCCTTTTCTTTTGAGACAGGGGTTTTGCTAATTCACTAAATTACTGGGTGGGTTCTAACTTGTATCTCCCCCCACCTCAACCTTCCAGAATACTGGGAATTTACTGCATTTGAAGCAGGTAAATGAAATCTGCTGCTCACCTGGAACTTCCAAAATTGTGTACCAGAGCCTGCCTTCCCACCGTCACTTCCACACCTGTGCTGAGACGCTTTCCTCCAGGGTCCCTGACCCAACGCTAGCACAGCCAGTTGTCTCCACACTGTCATGGAGCAATGGTCGGGGCCGGTGTCCCCTCCCTCAGAGCCCCCAATGACAAGTCTGCCTTCCAAGGCAGAGATGTTAGGGGCGTCTTTTCAGAAGTGGCAAAAAAAGAGCCCGTCGCTGCTCGATCTCGATTCACTGAAAGTTTAAAACAACCCTAGGAAGCGAGACGCTCGTCTCTAGAAAGGAAAAGCAATGAGGCTTCAAATGCGGAAGGCGCTTGACAAGCTGGTTTCTCCTCGTTAGGAAGGACATTAGAACAGGCGTCTAGCTTTGGCCCACTCTCCAAACCGCTTCCTTCCCATTATGTACTGCTCCACTTATATGCTGGGATTAAACCAACTCACTGATGGGAAAATATTCCTGAAACAGTAGCTAAACAAGTATGGTCATGCCTTAATACCCAGTGTAGGGAATTTTTTGAATAATTACCATGCACCTACTCAGGGAATAGTGGAAATACAGAAATACAGACATTCCTCAATTTATAATGTGGTCCCTTTCCAATAAAGCTATGATAAATTCCTAGTATCCTAAGGATAAAATGTGCTGACTGCACCTTGCTCACAGGACACCGTCGTTTAACCATGTAGCGCTCCGTGGAGTGCTGCTTGCTTGCTCTCTGGAAGGCTGGCCTGGAGCTCCGGCTCCTGCCGCTGTCCAGCCCTGGGAGAAAGCATCGCAGTATGCCTTCCCAGCCAGCAAGAAGATCAAGATTCAAGATATGATTCATGGTTTGTACTGAATTTGAATTGTTTTGGCGCAGTCCTCAAGTCAAAAACCCAGAAGCTGAACCACCGTGAGATGGACCTCTCTGTGTTGCTCACGGTGAAAGCTTTGCCCGAGCCGCACCCAGCCCCTACAGCTCCCTCCTCTCGGAAGAGCAGCACCCTGGCTGCCTTTGCAGGGACCATGGCCTTCCTTCTCTGCAATTTCACCATCTCTGGAATCATACCCAGCGTATTGGCATTTCATTATTGACTCAGTATCAGATATTTTTAATTGTCACTGCTCTGTAGAATTTTATTTCATGAATGATTTACAATTCAGCCTATTCCAGCTGTGCGGACATCACATCAGGTGCAGGGTCCATCCACTGCGAGGACCACTGGCAAACGCACCGTGCTTGTTCTTGCTGTTGGTACTAGCTTGCTGCACAGCTGCATGGGCTTTGGCTTTTGGCTTTTTAGGCTCAGGTCTAAAACCCTGGATCTCAGTACCCCTTTAAAACTTAAAAGCTATTGAAGATGTCAGAGTTTCCGTTTACTTAAATTATGTCAATATTTGCATATTATAAACTTGAAAGGATAAGTAAAACTGTATGAAGCCACTTATAGTAACAACAACAATTATAAACCCTTTATGTGTTGATAAAATCCTGTTACTTTTACAGATATGTGCATGACCTTCTTTGGTAACTGCAGCATTGTCACAGTGACCAAGAAGGGGTCTCACCAAGTGTCCGTCAGCGGATGAACGAACAAGGTCTGTGGGCCATATTCACGGGGAACGCCCAGACTCAGACACCGCAAAAGAGAAAATGCTGTTTGAGATAACGCGGTGACTCTGGAGAGCACCGTGTGAAGGCGGTACTCAGCAGCTGAAAGGCAAACACTGTCTCATCTCACCTAGACCTGGGATCTAAGAACTCTGAGTGGTTTCTTCCCATGTTACAGTGTCTCTTATACATTTTGGCCCTGATTTACTTTTCCAGCTTCTCACACTAGGGAGATGATATGGTGTTTGCACATAGGAGTCTGATTTATTTCACTTATGAGTGTGGTCTCTAATTGCATCCATTTACCTATAAAAGCCTCAAGTTTATCTTTCTTTATAGCTGAGTAATACTCCATTGTATAGAAATGCCACATTGGTTTTATTCATTCCTTGGTTGGTGGGCATTTAGGTTGTTTCCAAGATTTAGTTGTGACAAATTATGCAGCTATAAACATGGGCGCACATATATCGCTGTGGGAAGAAATTGTTCCAAAGGAAAAACAAACTAGGATGGGGGAAAGGAGAAAAGAGGGAAGGGAAATGTAAAAAAAATCTATATACATATATATATAGAGAGAGAGAGAGAGAGAGTTAAGATCATTATACTGCTAATTTCCCTTAGTTCATTGAAGACTAAGGTTTGTGCTAGTATTGTTTGCACAATTAAATGCCTATATCTTGTACTCTGAGTGACTAAATTAAAGATAAAACTATGCAATGTATTAACCATTTTTACTGTACTATCTTGTCTTGAAATTTTGTTTTACTTTTTTCTCTTTAAAATACAGTTTTTAAAAATTTTAGAAACAAAATAAAAACGTTGAGTCCGTAGAAGCAGAGAACAGTAGAATGGTGGCTGCCAGCAGCCGAGGGGCGGGCTGGGAAGGGCCCGGTCGAGCGTGCAGGACGTCACGTAGAAAGAAGAGTGTGTTTAAGAGATCTGCTGCACAACACAATGACACAGTGGTAGTGATGGGTCTCATTCTGGAAAGTCCTCAGAGAGTAAAATTTCAGAGTTCCCACCACAAAGGTGTAAGTATGTTGAGAGATACATATTTACTAAGGTAAATTTATTCTTTGCCCAGTGAATACATACTTTAAAACATGCAGTTCCCATTTGAACAAATTCTCCCTACCTCCTATGTCTGCCCTCAATTTTGCTTGTTATGTGTACTTCGAGTTCCTCACACGAGAGAAACAATGTGACATCTCAACTTGCCTTTCTGGGTCACATCACTTAAGGTTGTGGACTTGAGGTGCGTCCATTAACCTAAGTAAAGCCTGAAGTATATCCTTCGCTATGGTGGAGTAACATTGTACTGTAGTAGTATAGGCTCCATTGTATATAAATACCACATTTTCTTTATCTAGTCATCTGTTGATGGTGTACGACTGTTTTAGAGATAAACTGAAGGAGGAGGGGAGGACAACAGGATTTAAAGGAAAAAAAAGAATCGAAGAGAGAAATGAAAATAGAGCTTTTGTAAATGGGCAGAGGAAGAAGGATTGGATGGACGGGAAGTGGGCAAAATAAAAAAGATGTTTTATGTAGATGTACAAACCCCCATGATGAATATGATTATTATGTACTGCAAACATGTAATAATGAAAAAATCATGCAATTACCAGGGAAAAACTGGGTAGCTCTTCATTTTTTCAAAGTGATCATGGTGGAGTTAGATGGTCTTCCAGGTCCACCAAGACGAGCACTGCAACCGAGTGAGTTCCGAGGAGTTGGTGCCACTGACTCAAAATACCCGTCCATTCATGTTTTCACTGGACAGTGCCAAACTGTCTGAAAACTTCATTTCCAGTATAAATTTTATCAATAGTTTCCAAAGAACTGATTGTCTACATACTCTCCGGTGCTCTGTATACTCGGCTATTTTTTAAAAGTTAATTAAGCAAAACCCCAGTTTGCCCTTGTTTTAATTAGCACTGTCCTATTGCTTTTGGCCTTTTGTCTAAGATCAAGTGTAGTATCTGTTCTCATCAGATTAATTAGCACTGCCTTGATCAATAGAGATGTGAGCGGTTCCTCTTCCGTGGTCTTTCTGTGTCTTTCTCTCCTCGAATTGCATGGCTGCATGACTTTACCTCCATGATGGCTTATTTTTCCTTAGTACTCTGTAAAGCATTTTTTTAATGTTTTGGATTTTTTTCCCTGTATTTTGTCACTTATACATTTACTCCCAATATTTGAAATTGTTTAAAATTTCTTCCTTGTAACACAATTTAGGTTTGCCAATTGTTTTACTATTTCTCAGCTTTTTCTCTAATTGCAGAAAGCTCATACATGGAAAAATGTTGATTTTTTTCTAAAACTTCATGTTTTTCTCTCCTTTGCATATCAATCTCTTCGTATTTATGTTTATTCATACTATGAGGTATTTTTAAAGGACTGACTGTCATGTATTTTACTGCAATATCTCTTATGCATTTTCCGTATTATACTCTGTATGATTATATTTAACTTCATAGATAAGAGAGGGGAGGGGGATATGAAAACCGAGCTCATGTAGAAATGACTCGGTTAACTACAGAAAACCACACTGTTTCTTTCCTTCTGCGTTGCTATAATTTGGTGTCAACAAATCAGATCACTCCAGCTGACTCTCCAAGTGGACCTGTTTCATTTAGTGGAGAGCCACATTTAGAAATTAGGATGAGAAAAGAGGGTTTATGCCTATTAAATGCTGCAATGCTGCAATCTTATCATCTAGTTCCCTTCGGTGAGCAAGGCAGGAAAATACATTTTACAAAACGATGCATTTCTATTGCTCTCTGTAATTCACATTCACTTTTAGAGTGCATTTTCCTACCTCTGGATTTTACATTTTCTATCTTTTTCTTTATAGCACGACCTTGGTTTCTAAGGACATTAATTCATTCACTTAAGTGCTTTACTCTTCAATGTGTATAATTTACAATCCTAACCTAACTGTTAACAATAAATATTTGAGTGGAATTTAAGGTTTACCTGCAATTGTTTATATTCCTGAAACACACACACCAAGAAAGGACATTATATTTGTTTCATTTTCTTAGAATAATTATTCTCCCTGGGTATATACACTGCCTGTTTCGTAGATTGCAAGGCTCATTTGTTCCTTCTTTATTTCCAGATTTGCTGATTAGTGTTTCTCGGTGAGTCACGGATTTCACAAATCAAAAGTCTGCACCCCGTGAACTGGCGGACTCACCCCTCCCTCTCCGCTTTTCACCCGTTTGATTTATGCACGGCCGGCACATTGTTCCAGCGCTCGGGACTGCTCATGATGCTGCGATCGGGAGCCGTCTGCCGACTCTGCTCCACGGTCGAAGGATCCCTGGGTCAGCTGAGTTCTCAATATCACATCAGCTTCCACCCAAGGTTACTGTGTTTGGTTTCGGAGCACTGCTCTTCCTATAGCAGAAATCTCTGCATTCTTTAACAGTAAGACTCCTGGCTCTGTGGTCAAAATTTAGTTTTAACCTTCTGTAATACTATTGAGTTTATTTATTAAATAGCTTTTGGGAATCAAAAATAGACACTCAGATATTTACGATATCTTCTTAATTCAAACTTAAAAATAAACCCCATCCTCTGACACACATGAAAATATTTGAGTTGATTTTGATATTACAAATCTGCAGCCTGTTGCCAAAAGCATTTTGTCATGCATGTAGACAATATTCTTTCTGTCTTTGGGACAAAATGCCTGACAGCCACAATTTGAATCAGGAGAAGCTGAGTCCGGCTGGCGGTTTCAGTCCACGGTCCGCCGACTCCGAGGCAGGACCGGGATGGCAGAGGGACACTGGAGAGGCCAAGATGCCACCAGGGTGGCCAGGAAGCAGAGAAGGAGCTGGGGACAAGAACACAGCCGCCCAGCCGCACCGGGGGCCTCTCAGCCAGGCCCCTCCCGACACACGATGGACTCAGCAGTGGTGAGCACAGCACCCCATGACCGGCTCACCTTCCACACACAGGTGATTTGGGGGTTGTTTTAGATGCAAACCATCACACTCATTGAACTTTACATTTGTAGCGCCCCATCAGTCCTCACTGCAGTCTTCTCGGGAGCTCTTGCACAGTTATCCCTCCTAATCCACTGAACATGACCACCGTCCTCCAGAGACCAGACTTGCGTTCAGTTCTGAAGCCTAACCTACCCAGCTGCAACAGTTCCATGGAAGTGGGAAAGTCTTCTTGATTAAAAAAAAACCATGTTCTATTCACTTCTTTCAGTGAGGACCCACAAAAAAGTATACTGGTGACTACAGAGTACTTGAATAATACTCCAAACATTCATACATCCTGTAGAGTTTTTCTCACTTATAAATGTCTGAATTATCCTAAGAGGGTACAGGCAGATTGTGAGAACTCCAGCATGGGGTGGAATTTCATATCACAGCTGTCTTTTTTTCAGTTAAGCTTTTATTTATTGATAGTTACATGTATTGCAAGAAGAATATATTCTACTGTAGAAAATTTGTAAAAACTGGGAAGAAAATCTTTGTGACGAGTCTCTTTCTCAGATCCATTTTTACAGATTCCTCTAGGCAAATTTTGTCCAAAATTACAGTCTAAGAAAAACTGTTATTCCATAAATGAATAAATGTCCTTTAGAAAAGTGTGTTGTGAAAAATATGTGAAATGTTGTTACTCAGAAATATATGATTCCCTGACTGGCAATTCTAAGCAATGCTATTTATTTCTGACCAACGTATCTCTTCTTAAAACCTGGTTGGCACTGAGTGCTACCTTCAGCACACAGCCGTGTAATTGCTTTATTCACTTATTTGAAATACATGCATTGAGTGTTGATTATGTATACATCCTCCACCTGCTGCCTGGACAGTCCACAGCGGGCTGAAAATCAGATTTAGGCCTCAACTTCACAGAGCTATTGGTTTCCTCTCTTGCTTTTTATTTCCTTACATCAAACTCTAGATTTTCTTCATGGAATTGTGAGATTTCATACAGGAACTCACAGTGAAAGCAGCAAGGGGGCAGTCTGGTGTGACTCATAGGTAGGGGCCTCTGCAGCACCTTTCTGTCACTAGCACCGCAGATACATAACAAAAGCAAAATCAACATGAAAATAGAAAATGGAAACTCTCACATATATGTGACATCAACATGCAAAACAGCAAATGAAATGTTAATCCATGTAAGTGTTTATGACTGGCCTTGTTATTTCCTTCAACAAGGAAATTGGCCTTTTACAATTAGATATGCCAGAGACATTTTATTTTTATAATTTTGAAGAGTAACATATGCTAAAGATAATTTTCCAAAGGCTCTGTAAATTTCTTCCAGCATCTGTGAAATCAAATATTGGCTAAGAGTTGGAGGGATTCTTTTCTTTGACTCCTGGAATCAGATTTTCCTCCTCTGCTTTGTAAGAGAAAAATACACTGAAATATTCAGAGATTCTCCATGCTTCAAAGTTTTGAGAAGGTGAGATATTCCAGGCTGGTAGCTGTGAATTACCATATCAAAAATATTCGAAAATAAATTATAGACTTATTTTCTTTCTGCCTGAGGATAAAGAAGTGGTTTTAAAATGAAACCTTAGATATTATCACTTTTATTTCTTATCAGGATAAAGCCTATTATGTACCATCTTTAGCCAGTGTTTCTAAACAAAAAAAAAAAAAGGGCAAGAAAGTAAAAACAAACCATTTAATGTATAAGAGGAGGGTGTGGATTTTATAGTGAGAGCTCTTTTGGGGGTCAATGTTCATTTTCCCCTAAAACTACACTGATGATGTGGGATGAGCCACCATTTGTTCCATGTCCCCCAATTGCCCTTGGTCTTTTCCTAGTAAATTCAACCAGATTCATTTTCCCCACTGTGAGCAGAGTCCTTGTCCCTCTCACCTGCCCAGGAGCTCCGGTCCCAGGTCACCTCACGCTCATCTGAAATATGCCCAGTCCTTACATCAGAGGCTCAGTCCTCTGTTCCCACTCACTTCCAGGGGAATTCATCTTGTGCTGTTCTTTGCATCACAAACATCTCTTGAGAAGTAATTGAATGTTATGGTTTAGATCATAAATGACCCCCACAGGCCTCCTGTGTTCAGAAGGTGACTGGGTCTCAGGCACTGTGTTCATCTGAGGATCCAGCATGGGTGAGTTCAGGACTGACTGCTGTAGGAGGCAGGGTCAGTCAGGAGGGCTCACTGGAGTGTGATCGGGAAGGGTGAGATCCTGTTCCCAGCTCCTCCCTCTCTCTGCTTCCTGGCTGCCATGAGGTGAGCAGCTTCCCTCCGCCAGGCCCCTCTGCCAACATCATTCAGCTGTGCAAATGCCATGGGCTGAATCTGTGAGCAGGAATCCATCTCCCCTCCTGTGAATCATAGTATCTACTCTTTTGTCCTGGGCTGGGGCTGTGACAGCAACATGGAATCATTAGAACAGTATATACTTTTCGTTCCAACCTCCCGTTCCCCTGCTCAGTGAATTGACCCTGTGTGTAACCGGCTATGCCTCAACTTGCAAACTGAAGGAGCGGGTCACAGCAGTGCTCACTCAGGATTGCTCACAGCCAGCTGGCAGTCTCCAGGCTTCGCAAGCCTGTTCCTCCACAGGTCCTTCCCCAACAGGTCTGTAGCATCCCCTGGGCAGGAGGACTCCACTGCACCCCAGGAGCAGCCTGGTGCCACCCTTCTCAGTGCAGGGAAAGATATCTGCCATCCTTTGCCCCAGGACACCCGCCTGTGGGGACTTGTGCTCCAGATAAATTTAGTTTCTTTCCCTCATAGATGCAGTATTTCATTTAGATAACATGCTATCTCTGCTTGTTCTTAAATTGCTTCAGTTCATGAATAAACCCACAGAGAGGAGCTTCAAGCCTAGCAACCTCGAGGCCTTTGCTCTGCGCCCCTTTATTATCTCTCCACCCTGCAGCACGTGGAAGTCCAGGGTCCTCCAACGCAAGGCAGGCCTGAGTCCAACTAGAGCACAAAGCACTGCAGCCACAGAATTTCATACTGGAGAATTCTGTGTTCTATGCTCAGCTCTAGTTTCCTAGTGGCAAACTTTTGATGATTGACTTGCTATCAGATTTAGATTGATTATCCATAAAATAGTAACAGAAAATGCCCCCATGAGCCAGTAGACTTCAGTGCATTAGTTGTCCAGATAACAATTCCTGTTCCAGGTCCGGTTGCTCCTGTCTCATAGAAACGACTGGTCACTGCGATGCACGATTGTATAAATCAATCCCACATGGACAAGCCATTCTGCCTCTGTACTTCCTGCTTGCTTATCCCATATCAGCCGTAGAGCACCTGATATCAGGGCCTGATATTCTGGATTGATCCCGATCAGTGTCCATCTATGTAAATAAATCTGCCTTCAAATCCTGGGTGTCCTTTCAGAGTTTCTGCTTGCCACTGCAAAATAATAATGTTAATTGATGATTGCGTACACTGAGTTTGTCCTTTTGTTTTTATTATTGACTTCTGTCAAAAACCCAGGGAGACTAACATGATAAGCCTCACTTTGTAATATTTATGAAATAATTCTCTAAGTGCTACACTAGCATATGATAAAGGCAAATACTGTAACTATTCATAAGATAGTTGAGAAACAAATTCTCATGGAGATCAAAATTCCTTAACACATATTTGTCTGGGCTATGTATATTGACCCTGAGAGAGTTTACACATGGTATCTGTTAAAATATATAATGATTCTCTGGGTCTAATCATATCTATACATGAACTACAATAAAGTTTTGCTGTTTTATTCCTTGTTTCTCTTTTAGAAGATTATTATGAAGCATTCATTAATATTAATAAACAGAGTAAAGTAAGAATTCTTTTATGAATCATGAATTTATTTGATTTTTAATCTGCAGTTTATTTTGGGAGACTTATTTTTCTTCATCTTTTCACACTAGGACCAAACTTAGTTTTTGTATTTTCAATATAGTTCCTTAACCTAGAAATTAAGACTTAGACCTCTTCTTGAAAAGCCTAATCCTCTGGTGTAAAGCTGACATTCTGGGTGGATTACAGAAGATGTGGGTCTGTGAGGCCATCATTTTATAAGGGTTAGGACGAGCCATGGCACTGCTCTGGGGGCACAGGAGTGCTGGCCAAGCAAGCCAAGGCCGGTGCTGAGGACCGCAGGGCTACAGCACCCTCTGTCTAAATGATCCCCACTGATCCACCTGCTGGAGCTGCAGGAGCTTTGTCTGTTTGTCTCCGCCCAGTGCTGTGCTCTGCACAGTGCTATGTTCTGCCCACAGCTGAATTTGTATATTTGAAAGGGATATTTTGTTTTCCTAAGTACTCGTAGCTGATTCAGCTGGTGCAGCAGCCAGAAGAAGACCAGGAAAGCCAGGAGCTGGTGCTGTGGGATAGAAAGAGCCCGTGTTGGGGTCCCTTGCTGTGGTTTAGCACTTGTGTGTGTGCGTGACCACCGCTGTTCCTGCATGTCGAGAGTGACCTCGAGGAAGGTAGAGGGTGTCCAAGGAAGGGAACATTGCTGACACTTCAGACTGTGTTTTCCTGATCTTTTTTAGTCGTTCTCAGAGACTCCCAGGACCCTCATTGTTTTGCCAGCTCCACAGAAAACCTCTGAGCTGCACAGAAAACCACTCCTACCGCCTGGCATGGCACTTCTCAAGACTTCTCAGGAGGTGAAGTGAATTAAGCTGCGACCGGTGTGGAAATACCGTGGTATGATTTCCTTTGTGCCCACACAAACCCCCAGTAAGCCCTGTTTCCAGTTCGAATTCCCTGTGTCGGTGCAGTCTCCTCCCGACTGGCAGCAGAAGTGGAAACACCAGCAGGCCACCTTCTTGCAGGATTCGGCTGACCTCGGCACGTATTGTCCTCCTTCCTCTTAGGCAGTGTCTGCCTTAGGGTGTTCCGCGTTGCTGTAGCTGAAAACCTGCAGTTGTATGTTGTACAAAGTCTTGTTCATCTCAGGATGCTGGTGGCTGGAGAGTCCACATGGTGTGGCACTGCTGTCCGGCTTCATCAAAACCTGATGGAGAAACCGAAAGGGAACCAACTGGTCCAGGGCAGAGAGGTCTCATGCGAGAGCGGAGGACCTTGGAGGTCCTCACAGCCTGTGCTTGAATGGTGCTGTCCTGCTGGACCTCCCAGCCCATCACTGCCTACCAACATCTGTGTCCCACTTCAGTAGCGGATCCGGCACGTGGACCTCTGGGGACAGAGCCAGCAACATCCATGCCACACCAGTGTCACACACCACAGAGAAGCACGATCGGGACACTGCCGCACCCATCAGGGAGGCCAGGGCAGAGACTCAGTCCCTCGGAATGTGGCAGTGTGCATGTCGTGCGTGTAGGAAAACCCCATGATGTTCATGGAGACTTCAGGTGCCTACTTTATTAGAAGTGTGCTTAACTATGCCGTGATAGCCTCTGCATGTCAGCTGCTAATGATGGCACTAAGTCAAAATACCTTTTGTGCTCATCTGCATTTTAATTTTTTAGTTTTTTTGTTAGGTTCTTTTATTTTTTTTTTTTTTCATAGTGGAAATGAAGGCTATGTGTAGAATCAGTCCTCTTGTATTTGAAATGAGTTTCTAGGTATGATTTTGTGAAAGATATGCAGTGTCCTGATTGGCCAGGATATGACATCTCCAACTGTGAAAGTTCAGATTATATAATCACAACTAACGTAAAATTAGAGACATCTTAATTGATAGTGTTCTCTCCAGTGAGACAAGATTTTGCAGATGTGCTTTCCTGAACTCACCAGTGAGAAAGAAAGAAAAGAGCAGGTAATAAACAATCTCTGAACATATTCCGGTAGGCAGTTTTAGGTGTATTCACCATTAGCATGGCCAGGCAGAAGCCTGAGACATGAAAATATGATGGCTCTTTAAAGATAAAAATCAGGTTAATAAATGGAATAAAAATTGCTTGCATTTTAGAAAGATTGTCAAGCCTGTTACTTTATAAATGGAAACAATAAAGAATCCACTTATTAGAGTTTCTGTTTAAAACAGGAATCACAGGTAGGAGACAAAACCAGCCAAGACACCTGGGCATTTAATTTATAGTCCTCATGTCTGGTGTGGTGGTGCACAGCTGTAATCCCAGAATTTAGGAGGCTGGGGCAGGAGGATCATTGGGTTCAAGGCCAGCCTTGGCTACACAGTGAGTTCAAGTCCAGTCTGAACTATGTAGTAAGACCCTGTCTCAAAAAAATATGGTCCATAAATCTATATGAAGCCCTGTTCACCTGTGACATCAGAATGTGACAGGGCAGTTTGGGATTAAGGAAGAGGTTAAATGCCTCTTTACCCTGACCCTTGAGAAAGCAGAGGAACAAGCTCAGGAGTGAGGAGCAGACACATGCTTAAAGTGCCAGTTGTGACTCATCGCTGGAGGGGTGAGCAGCAATCACAGCAGTACAAACCTTTCATTTCATACATAAAAGTAATTTCCAGATCATCACAATTTGTTATAAGGACTTTAATTTGGTGAGGATAATTTCAATTAGAGTTTCAAAAGTTACACTCTAAGATGCTAATAATAACTAACCCTGTCTTAAACCCTAAATTGAAAAATCAGCTGATTTATCATCACAGGTGTAACAGTACATTTGCCCTGTAACGGGAATGCGTCCCACCCAAAGCCAAATCTAGATGCATGGAAATCCAAATGTAAGTCAAGTTGAATCACCTGATAGTACTGCTAGAAGTCACTGTGATTTTATAATTTGTCTGAGGGTATCAAACAGATTTCTTATCAATAAATTTTCTGGCTTATACAAGATCCTGTATCCTTCTAAATGTTCATTAGCTACAATTTTTTAAGTAAATAGTTAACTTCTTGGAGAATGATCAACCAGGTGCCAGACAGTTTTATAAGAACATATATTGCCACCATCGAATGTGGGCAGCAGAACTGAGAGTAATAAATAGACACGGTATCCAAAGGTTTCCTACTTATCTAATAATGCAGCTTTTCTTAAATGTGAGCATGTGCTCCTTCCTAAGCTTCTTTTTTCTCTATTACTGAGAGTGTTGACGGCACAGAGATGCATGCCAACCATAGGTCAATGAACACTCTCGTCATCTTTGTATTTCTGAATTATAATGAGTAAATTTTAAAGTACACAGAACAAAGCCCACTTATTTCAGTGTTGAGCTGTGGTAAGTTTGACTAGGTTTTAAGAAATTTATGGGTAGTCGTAGAAATGAAGCTTGACACATTGCCTAAAAATGTGCTTAGCACTGGCGTACAGTAGCTCACCCAGAGCACACCCAGGAGCCAGGTCTGGGTCACATGTCTACTGCTGTCGTGTGTGAAGAGCGTGATGCCATCCACAGAGCAGGGCAGTGCTTGCGCTGCCCTGACAGGGCCTGGCAGGGTACGGGGGACCTTGGTGAGCAGATGGGCACAGCAGCGGTGTCAGAGGGCAGAGGCCCGCTGCTCCGGGGAAATTGCTCTTTTCCATTTTCAGCAGCACGACTTGGAAGGTTCATGACTTCCACATTTCATAAGCCCGATAAATCTGCGACTCCGAGGTCGTGTCAATTTGACCTCAGCTCCAGTATTTGACCCACAGGAACATTTGATTTTCTCTGCTGCTGTTTGTTTTCTGATGTCTCTGACCTGTGCAAGTTAATCAGAGGTTGTGCAGAAAGGAACACTTCCTTGGGGAGCCAGTGTAGACCATTAGCTTAGCGGCCGGGACCAGGCCTCCTTCCGAGTTATCCCAGACCCGAGGCCCAGCCACATGTCACTGAGATTTCCTCAGGAAAAGCATTTAACTTCCATCCATACAGAAAAAGTGAATCCACCAAGCCGATCTCACACTGCTAAGCAGCTACGCTCATTCCTAGAAATTCATGTTCCCATCTCTCTGCTTGCTGATGAAACAAGGTCTCACTAGGTTCTCCTTTTATCCCTCTGCTTACAACTCCAAATCTTCATTGGAATCTGTTTGCTACTATGATACCAAGATGTCCATGCTCTAGCTTTCTGATTACTTTATGGCTTTAGAATTTGAAGAGAAAAGGAGATCATCTCAATTGTAATTATTTAATAAATACCAGTACTGTAGACAGTTTGAGAAAAAGTCATTCAAAATCAGGCAGAAGAACTCTGAAAATTTTTGAAAATTTTTCATTTATCCAAATATATTACATACCATTACTCACATCAAAATGTTTAAACATGAACTTCATTTTTACTAAAATTTCATTTATTCATTTATTTTTATGTTATCAAATATTGAGTGCTTACTATGAACGAGGCATTATACTGAGAATAAAGCTTTGCATATAATGAAAACCAATGTAGCTCCTGTTCTCATGGAAGTTGTAGGGTAAGTTTTAAATTCTTTTATTTTATTGAAAAAAGTAAAACAAAATTTCATATAAAAGTAATAGGAGAATAATTAATAAATATCTTCCCATTCTCTTTTTTCAATCCATATCAGGACCAAAATGTTAGTAGTTGCAATGAAGAGATATTTTGTTTTTCTCAAATTACAATTTTATTTTTTTGGCCTTTAGAAACAGAGTGTTATTTTTGCAGGTTGGCCTTGAGCTCATTGTGGAGTTCAGGCTGACCTTGACCTCACTGTTATCCTCTTGCCTCAGCCTCCTGTATGCTGGGATTGCAGGCGTGTGCCACCATGCCCAGCTCTGAAACTACAATTTTAGTATCAAATTATACATCACATCAGAACAAATAATTTCCGAATAATAACCACATAACATTTTTTAGTTTGCTTTTACTTCAGGATTTAATGTCTCTATGCACTTAAACAATACAAAAATTCTTTATTTCTTGATTTTTTAGTACATTTAAAATAGCTATATTATATTAGATATTACATACACATGCTTTTAAAATATTACCTCTGATTCTTTTCCCTAACAGGATTCTAAATTCACACTATTACATAATGTGTAATGTATATAATGTGAAGACTTAATTATTTAGAAAACAGAGCATAAATGGAAGCTAAGTTCATTACCTTGCTTTTCACGAAAGCCTGAAATGCCTTAGACAGAGCATACATGTTTTATTTGGATTTCCAAATAAAACAAATACGGAAACCCTAAGTTGTCATTTTCTCTAGTACTTCTATAGTGTGCCCAGTGTCATGAAAAAACCTTCAAGAGAAAACTGTATAGATTTTTAACATTCAAAATTGAATCTTTTCTTTGTCACAATTACAAACTAAATTTAAAGACAAGGTATCCAATTTTGTGGACAATATCAAACCACATAAATTTGATAAGAAAAATGAAGATGAATAAAGAAAGAGCAATGAATCCTGAAGAGCTGTGGACAGGATTTACACACATCTATTGATGATACCAATAAGAAAATTGAAGGAATTTTAAAAAGAGAGTCATTGGTAGGAAACAGAAATAAATAAAATATAAATTTTAGAGATGAGCTTGCATATGAACCTTCATTTAATTTAACAAATGACAATTACAAAACCATGGGGTATCAGTGCAGGCAGTCAGAAGGATCTTTGCAGAAATGTTCTGGGACAAGTAAATATCCGAAAGAAGGTTACAAGTTCCCAGTGACTCTGTACCTGACACCTTATACCCATAACGGCCACTTTAGATGAATTCCAGAACTAAGCTGAGATTACAAAACAAAGAGGTAAAGAAGGCCAGTGTAACACACTGTCAATTAACTTAGAATCTATAGCTGTAATTTCTAATGTGAATAAGAGAAAAGTACTGTAGAAAAAGGGGAAAAAGATGATAACACCATGGAGTTGTTAAACACAAGGACACGGGCTCAACATCAGTATTTACTCCTGAAATGCTGGCTTAAATAAGTGGTTGATACCACTGTCTGCCCATCTGGAAAGCTAAAGATGTAATGCTAGCTACCAAGTCTTGGCGAGCATGTAGAGATGTATTTTGTTCACTTCTAGTGCAGGCCAAAGTTCATTCAGCAACTGTCAAAAACTTTTGGCAATACCTGCTAAAGATGAATATGCATACACACTCCGAGGCTCAGTCGCCTCCCTCCTGGGCACATTCCCTGAAAACAGCACCTGCCGCCCACCCCCCCAGACAAGAATCCTGACGGCGTCGCTTTCCGAAACACAGTCATAAACTGGGACCAACCACTGCGCAATCACGGGGCTCCGGACGCGGGACCGCCCGTCACTGTTCAGCCCCTTCTC
Source organism: Chinchilla lanigera (assembly GCF_000276665.1). Taxonomy (NCBI): domain Eukaryota; kingdom Metazoa; phylum Chordata; class Mammalia; order Rodentia; family Chinchillidae; genus Chinchilla; species Chinchilla lanigera. Next base: position 1,553,079 of record NW_004955456.1, on the reverse strand, counting down.
CCCCAGCAGATGTGCACTATCCTCACCTCCAACACCTCCCCGTCCTCCTGCTTGAACACTGTTGCTCAGGGCGCTGTCTTGCTCGTTCAGTGTCACAGAAGCTGAGCGAAGTGCATTTGGCATGTCTTCCAGCCTCTTCCCACCCCGCTCCTTAAATGTAAGATTTAGTCTACGCCACAGCTGAATTCTCCAAGAAAATCTCAGTTTCTTATATATATGGTACAAATGAATACAACAGCGTAAGTTCTTTCTTCTTTTCTTTTTCTCTCTCTCTCTCTCTCTCTCTGTCTTTCTCTTTTTTTCTTCTCAGTTTTTTGAGACATGGTCTCTCTGTGCAGTTCAGACTGGCCTTGAAGTCACTGTGTAGCCAGTCTGGGTTTGAACTCATGGTGATCCTCCTGCCTCAGCCTCCTGAGTGCCATGATTACAGACATGTGCCTCCGTGGTAATTTCTTAGGGGAATCTAACGTACTTTTCACCCTGCCACTATACAGACTCCTGTACATCCAACCTGTCTTCCTGAGACCTATAAGTGGGTATGGTGCATAAAGTAAAAATCATCTCTGTAAACTTAACTGACAAGAGAAAAATGGCAGATAGCGATTATATGCACCCTTTGGGGATTAAGAGTGTATCTGGACCTGGTTGGACAAAAAGTACTTGCTGATTCCTTGAGCTATGGTTCTGGAGAGAAAAATGCCTGCTGGAGTTCTCACCTTTATGCATGAGATATAAACACTATCACTGTCTTAAGGGTGTTTGTGCAGTGCACACAGAAGTTGTTTTTCCAGGAAATACTTCCAGTTTTGCTCAAATGTGATTTTTTCCTTGCTCTCTCTTACTGCTGCGTTATCAGTGCCATGTTTAGATTTTGAAGAGGTTTGGTTTCCGTGGTATTCTTTCTCCTCTGGAGCAAGCGTTGGAAATCCTCAGTGTGTTACAGTGATGATCAGAGGGTTCACACCAGCCTGGCCTGCTCAGCATTTCACATGAAGCCTGAGGAAGAAGGGGCCACGGGAAACGCATTAGGAGTGGAGGACATAAAACCCCGCAGTGTGGAGCTGCCGTTCATCCTCGAGAACGCGGACTCAGTCCATGTCCTCCCAGGGCGTCTTCTCAGCATCTGCTGGCTTTGAATGGCTGTAGCCAGAGAGAGCTATTGCAGCAATGAGGATGGGTGCTGGGGAGCTGGGGCTCCACCCGCCAGGGGTCCTCTTGCAGTGAGTTATAATGGAAAGCAGAAGGACAGTGGGGACGGGCGAGGACCAGAGACTTGTCCCGCTGCCTGAGCAGCAGTCCCATCTCAGACGGAAACACTGGGCTGGGTCTGGACGAGCCCTGCTCAGAGGGGTTAGGGTCTTCCCAAGTCCAAAGGCTACTCCGAACCAGGCAGAAGGGCACCGCCGCGCCCCCCAGCATCAGTGGGCTGCGTCGGTTGTGTGGGTGCTGTGAGGCCCCTGTGAAATGAGGCCCCTGGAGAGAAGGGTGCGCTGTGCAGTGGCCCCGGGACCACCCTGGACAAGCGTCCGGCCATCGAGGCCCAGCCGCGTCCACAGGAGCTGCGGGAAGCGGCCACAGGCAGCCCTGTGTCTGAGCCCAGCTGGTTCTGCTTCCTCTCATAGATCCTTGTAGAAATTTTCAAGATTTAGTTTTCATAAACACCTTCTTGTCTTTGTGATCATTTTTTATTTATTTAAGACCATTTCGTTTATAGTATTGAACTCAAAACTATCCTATGACATTCACCTTAAACGTTTGATTGTTAATATAATACTGAGGAAAATTCCCATTTAAGGGCCATATAGTGAGCATATTATATATCAAATTTTATTCTTTCTGTAAAGAAAACTTGGTCTTCTAATGAAAACCTCCTGTTTTCCCATCACTCTCCTTCCCCTTAAAGTTGTGAGATCTTTGGAATAATAACCTGAGGTCCTGACACTCTTCTTTAAAAAAATGTCTTTGTTATTCATGATAGTTGATATCTATCTAAAGTGGCCATAAAAAAATGACATAAAACCCAAAACTAAAACAAACGCATAAAAGGAAAACCCTCACTGCTCCCCTACCTAATTAGGCCAAGTCACCGAGGTGCCCACAGGTGTCACCTTTCCTCCTGCCTTCGGGCTACTGTGTCCCACCCTCCTCCCCGGAGCCGGCAGCCAGCAGCCGCCAGCGATTCCCATCCTGGGTGCTGACGCTCGCAGTCCCCAGCAGGAGAGCGGAGACACCTGCTCTGTCCAGGAAGCCTGTGCACCTGGCTGTCAGGTGAGAAGTCCATGTGAGCCTGAAGAGTGGGCATGGGAGACCATGTGACCACACTTGCTCAGGAGTCCACCTGTCCTCTGCGCAGGGCCTCAGGTGCATGACTGCACCTTGCACTTCTATGCACGGAAAGGTGTCAAGCAGTCACCGTACTGGAAAGACAAGGGCTCCGGACAACTGGTGCATTGGTGGTGGTTTTGTTGGTTTGCTGGTTTGTAAGTTTTTTAGTTTATTT
>NW_004955456.1:1492111-1550364 GCF_000276665.1 Chinchilla lanigera | reverse complement strand
TCCCTTCCTTCCTCCCTTCCTTTCTTTTTCTTTCTTCTTTGAGACAAGTTCTCACAAGTTCCTAATTTGCCCAGGCTGGGCTCAAATTTGTCAACTACCTGCCTCAGCTTGCTGGGATCATAGATCTGTGCCACTACCCAGGTGGGCTTCGGGGCTTTAAAGGGGGCAGATTTCAAGGCAAAAAGTGACACTTCTTGGATAGACCTTTCTCCAAATAGCCAGCAGGTCACAGGAGAGGTCATGCTTGTGACGCAGCTCCCTGGCTCCCCTCCTCGGGATGAAATTTCAGTCCCTGTCCACATGGGCCACCTGCCTGCTGGTCAGTGAAATGGGGACAACACAAGGCCTCCTTAAGATGAAAGCCTGGCGCAGATCCCAGAGTCTGGGGAGACATCCCTGGTTGTAGCTGAGGGGTTTCTGCTCTGCCATCTGGACCAAGAATGGAAGGAGGTGCTCGGGGCGAGGCTGTGTGGGCAGCAGGGACCCTGGGGAGACAGGATGCTCTCCGTGCCGTGGGGCCTTGAGCTCACCCTTACAGCACAGCAGCCAAGACCCAGGCAGCTAGCTGGCTTCGCATCCGGTGAACAGCTAAGGAGCAGCACATGAAGACTCTTCCAAACATCTTTCTAGGAAGGTGCAGACGCATACTATGTCATTACAGTATCTCCTGCCTCAGAGAGACCCACATGTCCCTGGGCACAGGGGTGTCTCTTTCACCACCCAGCGCACACAAAATTCCTCTAGCCTACTGCCCATTGCACACCATGGTAAGTTATCGTATTTTAAGATAGAGTTACATGGAAGAGCCAGAAGCAATCTCTAGAAGTCTTTTATTCATTTGTTTTGTGGCCCTGGAGATTAACTGGGGCCCTTGATGATGAACTGCATGCACACCTTTTTTTTATTCTAAGGCAGGGATTCAGTAAGTCATGAAGTTTCCAAGGAGGCTGTGCTTGAACTCACAGTGATCCTCCTGCCTCAGCTTCCTGCAGGTTTGACACTTCAGGCATGACCCACCATGCTCAGCTAGTATTAAAAGAAACCAGAGGGTTTGAAAGTCATTTTGTTCTAAGGAGCACCACCGTATAGTTTAAAATTACCATCTACCTTGATTTTCTAAAGTTCTGCTGAAGAGAATGCACTAAAAATTCCTGTTCTTCTTCCTACAGAATTGTACCTGCTTCAGATATCCATGCCTAGAAGCCAGATCGAGCATGGAAAATAGCCTGTGCTATGGAGCCCTCATTTCCGGGCCCACGATGCACACTCGGACATCCTTAGCCTGCCTCGGAGCTAGCTCAGTCCCAGGCGTAAGTACCTTGTTGGAGGGAAGCCATTCCGATTCCTCCATGAAAGGCGTCAAAACTGAATTGTGATGCTCAAACGTCTTAAACACAAAGCGGGATATGCTCCCAGTCACCTCGGAGGGTCTGCTGGGGTCTACGGGGTCTCCAAATTGATGCTGGAGAAGTGGATCTCAGCGAGGAGCAGCTCCCGGGACCGTGCTGTCTCAGAGTCCACAGATCCCGGATCCAGCAGTGTTCACCCACGTCTCTGCTGAGCGTCATCTCCACGCTGTAGGTTTGACGGTGGTTTCCTGAGGAGTAAACATGCCGTAGATCTGGGACAGCTCACGTTCTGGGGAAAAACCTGATCAGCATGTCTGCCTGCCTGTTTGTGTCCAACATGGAAGGCAGTCAGGAAGGCGTCTGATCAGTCGCAACAAGTAAACAACTGTGTCTCAGTGCTACAGAAAGTGCAGACTCTCACTGCTTTCCCATTTGCATGGTAGAGATCCATTTTCCATTACTCACTTCATTAGTTCTAGAAATTAGCCCATTTTTCTCAGACAGAGAAACTTAAGACCCAAACCTGAGACTTAAAAAGAAAAAAACAAGGTAGTGCAAACATAATCTTTTCATCGGTTTTACATTCCCTTTGTCACGTCCAGTCCAGAAATATGGCAGAGAGACTCAGCCCACAAAACCAGTGGTCATTCTCCAGGAAATGCCTTTCTCATAGGAAGTAGACAACATGCTAGAAAGCCCCAACCCAAAGCCTGAGATTTATTCCAGTTACTCCTATCATTGATTTACGTTCTCACTCTAGGTTCAGCAAATAAGGAGGCCACCCAGGGGCAGCAAGTGTGGGCCGCAAGCAGGGAGGCAGCAGGCTAAGGTGCTCTCCTCCGGGACCCATTTCCAGGGAAGGTGAGAGAAACTGAAAGCGTGAAAGTGGGACTATCCGTGAGGCATCAGCCCTGTATTTCTGTGTATCGTCTGTAGTCAATTCATTCCATGCCAACAAATCACATTGACTGTTCATGGATATGTTTTTATTTTCTTTCGGTGCAAATTAATCAAGTTCCTATTGTGATCCAGAGATAAACATAAGCTCACAGAATGCAGTATCAGCCTGTTACATAGAACTATAATGGTTCTGACCATGGACTATCCAAGCAAACAACTTCCTTTGCTTAAGGTCACAGTGGGGAAGCCGTGCACCTGCAGGAAAATTGGGAGGAATCCACTCCTGACGCTTGACCTCACTTGGCCTTCTGCTGTTTCTGTTGCATCCAAAAAAATCCATAGACTCTGACGGAGAGCTCAACCATAATTAAAAGTATTATTGAGCAAAACACAATTACCGGTATTTACCTCATTATATAATGATGTTGGCATCAGAAGCAGAGTTCAAACTAGCTTTCTTTTCTGTATTCTTGTTACACAAGGTTTTTTTTTTTTTTTAAAAAAAAGTCCAATTCAATTTTGCAATGGCAAGTACCAAAATCAAGGATGGAAAATTGCTAGCTTACTTATCAAGATACCAAACTGTATCACTGTTTGTGTACCTTTTGTAGTTCCCTTGGACTCAGGAAAACTCTAACTTCAACACTGAAGCATTGCTGCTTTAAGGTCAAGGGATGTTAGCTCCTAAATCCTTACTTATTTGCACTGAAACTGCCCAACTGAAAACAAAGAGATTTATCATTTAAGAGGTTAAAAAAGTCACAAAAAAAGCCCCTATTTTGTGCAAACAGTTACAAGGCTAATAATACTTTTATCAAAAGGCACATAACTGGATAAAATGAACATGATATCACAAAAGATAGATTTTATTTTTCATCAAATTAAATGCCACTGTAAGTTTGTGCTTAATGTATGTGGTATCATATGTTTTTCTTAGGAAATGAAAGACTTTGGGAAGCATGAAGTCATCCTAATTTGATTGGAGAGCATTTGGAAAACTAGATGCTCAGCAACCTCCGTCTGTGTCTAAGTAGGTCCATGTTGTCCTGGGGTTTTCCATATTCTTCTAGAAACAAGAACAAAGTTTATTTTGTGTGGATTCAGCCTCTGGAAAGACAGTAACTGGGAAGTTGATTTATCCCTAACAACATGCATGTCTCGATGTGGAGAAAGTGAACCTCTGCCCTACTTTCTAAATTCTTTGATACTCAGATGCTGCCAGTTACTGGCGTGTCACCAGGCCAGTGCTGGAGATTCGTACTTCCACATCTTGCTGCCTGCCTTCCCGAATTCCAGAGCCAGCTCCTCCTCTCATGCACCAGGTAAACACCACTGAGATTGAGTCACGCTCACAACCAAACATGATCTCCTCTCTAGAGACCCCCCATTTTTCTTTCTTTCTTTTTCTTTCTCTTTCCTCTCTCTCTCTCTCTAACAATAATAATCTCAATACCTCTTCTTTCAGCCCTGTCTAACTTATTTTTTTGTTGAAAGTTTAATCTACTGATTATTTTCTTCTTCTTTTTTTTTTTTGCTTTTACATTGTGCTTTTACTAAACTGTGAACCTGTGACCTCCAGGGCAGCCTTTTAGTTATGTTGCTTTTTCCTTGTACCTAGACACCTGGTAATTATCCCATATTTAGTATCCAAATGAATGAGGCTTCAGAAGTGAATACTATTAGATTATCACTGATTTGTTAAATACTGCATGAAAGAACAACATGACTTGAGGAGCAGGCTGAGGTAGCCAAGGGCACTCAAGATGATATCATGAAAGGATGCCTGTGCATACCTTGACTTCCTCTCCTTTTCCCCTCAGAGCCAGCAAACAGAGAAGGAAAAGGTCGTAAGAAAAGCATCATTTCTTCTGTGTATCAGTCTGTTTCACACCATGCACTGTAGAATTCTTTGAGATGAAACACAGGCTGTGGAAATAATTGCTTTCTGCAGGGCTGCTTAATTTTCAATTGCTCAGTCATTACGGTTCCTATCCCAACAGTACTGGGACACATGGTAATTATCATTCTAGAGAATTAGAAATGATCAAGAACAGTAATGTCTTATAATTTAAAATAGGTTTCTGTGACCCAAAGATGTTATGTTCCTCTACAAGTGCATGACTTCATCCAAAATCGCATTTTTCATGACTTCTCGTTTTCTGACTCTAGCAAAGAGTAAAAACATTATTTATCTTATCTTTACTAGTGTTGACTCTAATTAACATATATGTGGAGATTTCTGCTCGTTAGCATCTTCCTGGGTTCCTGGGGTGCTGGAGTCTGGTGTTCATCTTGACTTTGAATTTTCTTCTGACAGTTTTCATGTGTGGCCCGAATTTTTCCATTCCCAATATTTTGCGTCTAAATTTATTTTCATCAGTGAGTGTCTGTGACAGAAATACTGAAGCCTAACTTCCTTGCCCAATCCTCAGCCTTGAAAGTAAGATTTTCAAAATCGAATACACACATATTTATTCTGCAAATCCTTCCCAATCTACATTCTTACTTCTGTCAGCCAAAACTTTTCTCCATGCATTCAACGAGCGGAATCTCTCCTGACTTCCTCTACTTCCTCCAGCCTGCAACAGCTGAGCTCCTTGATTCATCGTAAGTCTGGCCCATTCTCCTTTGTCCACACGGCCACCCTCCCTCCACTCGGTATCCCATCAGCAGCCTCACTGTGATTGGTCCTCCACCCTTGCCCTGCAATGACAGGCTTGGAGCCACATCAGGGGGCTTTTCCAAAACCCCAACGTGGCCATGACTCTTCCTTCTGCCTCCCTGGAGAGCCACTGCCTTCCCTGTCCCCAGATGCTCAGTCGGGGACTGTCCCTGTCCTTTCCACTGCTTCTTTTCCTGGGGACACATTTTTCCAGCTGCTCCCTAGTGAGTGCGATGTCCCCAGCCCATTACATGTTGGGGTCTCAGCCTGCCTGATACTAACATATTCCGTTCTCTCTGAATCTGGGGTTCCTGGGGGGTGGTAGAAAGAGTGTTGTCATGTGTGTCAGTGCCAGGTATGTGTCTTCACACATGGTAGGTATTCAATATACATTAGATGAAAAAAATCCTCATATACACAAGAACTTATTTAAATGTCATTCAGTACACAGCAACTGTTATGCATCTCTCACTCTTCTACTTACCAGTAAAACAGAAAAGGAAAGAAAAAACAGGCAATCGTCTCTATAGCTGTACTGTTTACATGAAAATTAATTTCAAAAGTGATATATATATATATAATGCTAACTATGTACATGATTAATCTAATTTAATTTATAAGACTGCCTATGTCCTTTGCAAATGGTGAGTGAGTGCTGGGGATTGCACTGAAATTAATTACCTATTACAGAAGTAAGGACTTATGCTATGGTGCCGACTCAAATTGAGTTAGCAGTTGTGTGAATCAAACTCTGATTTATATTTAGAAAAATTTAATAACCTGGTTTAAATCTCCATAGATTGTAAGCATATAAAATTCATGGTTTGGATACTCCATGGATTTCCTGAGATTTGGTTTTAATGTCGATGAATATTATTAATAAGGACCGAGCGCTCTTTTATGCATGACTATAATTCACCTCAAGTGCAGTAAATCACATTCTGGAATATTTTAGGCCAGAAATCACATGAATGTGACATCTATTGTCCCCCAAAGAGCCACGTTGCCTCAGCCATTCATCCTCCCCCATTTCCAGGCCTCCAGCCCTCGTGTTTCCTTTTCACGCTCCTCACCGAGCGTCCGCGATGTGGTGCTTCCCATCTGTTGGTCGCCAGGTGGGAAACGAAGGGGGAAGGTGTTGGACGCTAGGTGCTGAGATTCTCACAGCAGGCAGAGAAATGTGCCTGGTCTGGAAGCAGTGAGCGCACAGACAGGACCCACACCCTTTGGGGTGGGGTGTGGTGCTTCCCAGGAGTCCTCTCGAAGGAAATGCTATGACCCAAGGTGTGAAGGAACCATGCAGGGGCAAGAATGATGTCACTGGAATGGAGGAAGAGACACAATACCACGGAGAGAAGAATAACTGCCGTAGCAAGCCCATGAGGAAGGAAAAGATGCACACAGCCCTGGGAAGCCAAACTGGAGGTCCACTCACACAGCTGGAAGTCTGCAGCCAGTCGTTTAGTTTTGTTTAATTTTGTTTTTGTTTTTTTTTTTCTTTTGTTTTGTTTTTGTGTTGTTTTGTGAGACAGTGACAGTGTCCTTGTAGTTCAGGCTGGCCTTGATATCACTGTATAACCCAGGCTGGCCCCAAACTCACAACAATCCTCCTGCCTCAGCCTCTCACATGCTGGGATTGCAGGCCTTCACCACCATGCCTGGCTATGCTGAGAATCATTCAGATCCAGAACCCAGAAGTGAGCCACTCAAGCTCCTAGGAGAACTGTCCTGACTGCAGCTGAAATTCACCATCACTTTAATAGATTGAAGGACCGAAAACTGAACATACAGAAGACATAGGAATGCTTATGGCAGGTCCAGGTTAGGGGCAGGGAGGACTCAGAGCGGGAAACTGCAGGGAGCGGACAGGATCCGGGTGCTGTGCTGAGCCACATTTCCAGGACCTAGTTAGCATGGGGGAGCAGGGGAAGGGAAAGGACTCAGGGGGTCACTCTTTGGGATGTATTCCACACCGTGCAGGACTGACAGGACCATCACAGATGAGTCGGATTTGTGTAAAAAATGTGGATTTTCTTTGAAAATATATAAATTTTTACAGCTTGTGAAATACACTTGGAAAAGTGTGAAACAACAACTGCAGCACAGGAAAATCTGACGGGATTATAAATTTCGGTGTCATAGGTACAGACAGTGTACACATTTTCAAAGAGGCTGAATATGACCTTCTCGAAGTTCAGAGGTGGGTACAGAGAGGGTCCCCTACATCACAGCCTTAGCGACAATCAGTGGAACTGCCCAACATTTGAAGAAATGGCACAGGCAATATTTTATTCATGTAAGTGAATATACCATATTTCCAACTATATGCTTGATTGTTCAAAATGGTATCTGTGTGCCTAACTTGGAATAAAATTTTAATTTTTCACCCTGTCAGTGAAATCCCCACATTACTGAGCAAAAAGCAACTTCTATCACTTTTGTCGCTGTTAAAGGATTTCTCTCAGGTCTTTGGACATTCATATGTTCTTTCTCTTTTGCATGCTAATCTCGAAGCTTCCTGGCTTTTCAACTTCTTCTTCCTCAATGTCAATACTGATTATTTTTAATTGGATGCACCCAGAGCCTCACACATGATAGTGATAGACAAACTCTACCACCGAGCTGCACTACCAGTCCTCCAGTGCTGGATTTTAAGTGACTGGATCAGGTGCTACCTCTATCAGTATTTCCTTTTCATCATTTTCTTTCACACCCACTCACCTCTAGGCTACTGAGACCAGCATCACCTCCAAACTCCAGGAGTGTGTATTAACTTTATTTCATAGTTACTTCTTAAACATAATTTTTCACCATAATTTTAAGTTATTTTATAGAAACTGAAAATTATGAACAAATATTTGTAAAATTTTGGGTTCTTAATATATACACCTTTATATGTGTTATCTATAATAGTGTAAGGTCTACAAATTTGGGCATAAATGTAAAAAGATATAACAACAAGGAAGCTAGGGATAGGCACAGTGCATAATCTAGTGTCTCCATGACACAGAATGCGATCACAGACCCGGTGGTGACACAAGCGCCTCACACTGAGTGTGCACTATAAATTCTGAGGTGCTTTCGGAAGCCCCATTATCTCCACTGCAGTAATTCTAGTGATTCTAAGAGTAGTTACCTTTTTACATTGATAGTGTTGGGATCATACAGCCGAGGAGCCAAATGGGTCATGTGTCACCCGATGGTACCCCAGACAGTGCTTGCCCTGTGGATGTGGTTGTCAGTTTCCTTAAAGGACAGATATTTATATTTCAGAGATGGATCAAAGGGGCTCCTTGTTCAACCCTTTTCCAATGGAGAATTATGTGGTTTATGCCTTACAATCTAGTTTAGAAGACTGTGTTTTTACATAAATCCATGGATTCTGAACAAACCTTAAAATTCACTGCGAATTTTCCCTGAGAATTTCCAAAGATGATGTAAGATACTCTTTGGTTTCTGGATTAAATGGTAATATATTTAAATGTTAGGAACTTCTAAAGCAACCTTTTCTAATGATGAATCTGCATGAGACAACCTTCGTTGTCTACCAGTGTTTTAATTAAAGCAGGCAGAGTTATGATCAGCAGTGCACTATTTTGGAGTTCAGTTTCTTTAAGCCTAAGAAGTAAAAATTATTTTTTTTTGCATTCATGTATTTGATAAAATGTGTGTGTGACTGTGAGTGTGAGTCTGAGTGTGTGTGTGAAATTCTGTACTGAGATTGCCAGAAAAGTGATCACACTGGGAAGTTTCTGTGTAATTTTCCAGCCCCCATGAATGGTGAACCTGCTCTATTTTAAATAACGAGATGACATCATGAAAGAGTCACACATCATCCAGGAGGCAAAAGATGATCTTGCTGTCTACTATATATGGACCCCAAAATGATGCTGAATGGAAAAGTAACTTTTTTCTCTGAACTCTTACATAGTTTTGCTCCAGCTCTTTCTCTGAGTCATGCTGCCGTACCCTCCTCTCCCCCTGCTATGTCAATGCCTCATGGAATCAATTCCTTCTGGACAACACTGCGCAGGCCCCAGCAGTGAAAATCCCAGTGCCACACGCTCCAGAGTGAGAAGTTCATATCCTTCCCTGTGTTTCCCTTTGGCCACCGGATCTTCACAGGTCAGTGCTCACAGGTTCCCCCAGCAGGTTGTTCCTCATCCCCGGTGGCCCCTTCCCCAAAGGCTGGGATGGTTCCAACTGAAGGCTGCTTGGGTCCCTCCAGGTGTCAGCATCTGACTTGCCCCAGGGCTCCTCCTCACTGCTGCTAGAATCACAGGAGAGCAGGTGAGATCTTTGTATAAGATTCACCCCCTTAAACATTTAATAGTGTCAGGAAGGCATTTAAAAATCTAACCTAAATTAGGATATGAGTGAGGAAGTGTCTAACAGAAAATAGGACCATTGAACCAATAACTCGATGCTAAAATGGACATTTTTCAAGAATATTAAAAGATTATTACCACTTGAATCAAACAGCAGATTTTTGAAGATAGATCTGAACAAAAATTAATATGCAATTTGAAGCATAAAATGACTCACAGGTAGAATATACTCAGAAATCAATCTATAAAAATCTCTCTAAAACAAGAAGATGTGCAGCAGAAATGTAAAACACTGATAATCTTAGAATTATGAAAAAAATAAATAGCAGAAGAAAAAATTGTTGCTGGTTATGCCCAAGGGAGAGAGTTTAGGCTACGAACTTCCAGTTTTCGCCTTTTTATAGAAAGAAAACTTTAAAAAGGAATATGACAAAAGAAGAAAAGAAATCTTTCTATTTGAGTTCTTAAGAGTTAATGTCTTAGGCATTCAAATTACATCATTACCATTTGTCTGTCTGTCAGTCTTAGGACATGCACATATGTATGTGTATACTCTTTCCAACTCATTGTGCTCCAGCGGAAGGCGAGAATCATGCATCACGCAAGCTTGGACCTATTTCTCACCAAATATAAGTTTTCATTTAATTTGCCCTATACCTTGGCTCTGGGAGAGGACAGGCTGGTCTTGACAGCTGATTATCCTGGCTCTCTTGACAGGTAAGTTTTTCACTATGAATTAATAAACCAGTAGAGCAGCTCAGATTTTTAGTAATCCATACTCATGCTGCTGACAAAGGATGGTCTTTGTTCTTTCAAGTTTGCGTTTCAAATTATTAATACTGTAACAAATATTTCCACTTCTGTTTATTTGGGTATCAGACTCATAAACACCCATGGCATGAGCACACCAAAGTGTGCTTCACACTAATGTAAAATTCTTCTCTCGCATCGTGATGCTGCACTGGAAATGCTAGCACTCAGGGTCCCCACACAGGCCTGCACGAAACCCTCGAAGTTCTCGACTCCCTCGGGAGGGATAACCCCCATCAGTGCAGATGAGCTGAGCCCCACCAATTGAAAAAGCAGACATAAAAAGGTGGATATATTTAAAACTACTTCAAATTTGCTCCAGGGAAAAGAAAATCTTAGTCATATTTATGTAGAAACGAAATTATACAGAACCAAAAAGAAACATTTGCAGTACTTATCATCCAATCAAATATTAGCAGGAACACTTGACATATAAAAAAGGGAAAAGTTGTTCCATCAAAACGGACGCGTGTGTGGGGTCCAGTGGAAAAGAACATTAAAACCATTGTTACAGACATATGAAGGAACTCTCTCAAGCTTCCAGAGGAAAAACATTCCAGTGTCGGAAGCGAGCCTTCCTTCGTGAGGTGACTCACTAAGGTCATCTCAGTGCGACAGCTGCAGGTTTGTAGTGGCACAGAATGAAAGTGGACAGTCCAAATAAGACAGAGAACACAGAACTGCAACAAAACACAAAGTTCCTCTGTGATCCATGAGACTACCTAAAAGGTCTATTAAAATCCTCCAGGCAGAAAAAAGGGCACCAAAGGAATTTAAAGAAACGTGGAGGAAAAATTTCCAAATTGGATGAAAATTACGAACTGAAACTCAAAAACATCCATAAAACCAAAAAAGAAAAGAATTATGAAGACAAGTATGTCAAAGTAAAATCAGAATAAAAATGCACAAAAAAGATGAGAGAGAAATCTTCAAAATAGGCAGGTTTGGGGGAGCACATTATACAAAAGGATCAACAGCACAAATAAAGAGTATTTCTTATTTAAAATAGTGTGAGGGAGAAAAGTGAGAATCATGTTTTGAAAATGAAATGAAAATAAGCGTACAAGTCTATTCACAATATTGTCTTAAAAGACAGTATTTTTTAAAATGCAGATAAAATAAAAACTTCTCAGACGTAACTGCACAAAGAAATTGATCATCAGCACAACTGGGCCATAAGCAAAGTTAACAAAAACTCATTTGGCAAAGAAAATTAAATCACAGCAGATGGAAATAGGGAACTATAAGAAGAAATAAGGATCAATAAAGATATTCTATTTGAAGAATAATGAATATTCTTCTTATAATTTAAATATTTTGAGAAATAATTATTAACATAATAAATGCATCTTGCAGTTTACAAAACATAAATAAGCAAATTAAAAAATAATAGCATAAACTTGGGAAGGAGAGAAGAAAGGCAGTGTGGTCAGGCTCTAACATGGCAGACTAGAAGAAGTTACAATTTGATGTGGACTGTGAGAATATTTATTAAAAGAGGTAAAGATAATTAGCAAAGGAGACAAAAAGTAAGAAAATATGTTCAATTAACAGGAAAGAGAAAGAACAAACGGTATATAGAAAAAATATAATATAAACAGATAATGAAATTTAGATAATTTACAGATCTTTAGATAATATACCTGATAATTTACCCACATCAAGTATAAAGCGGAGACTTGCCCTAATTAAAAGGTACTCAAGATTACAGCAAATAAACAGGCATGGTGGCACATGCTCGTAATCTCAGCATTGCCAAAGGCTGAGGCAGGAGAATCTGTGAGTTCAAACCCAGCCTGGGCTAGTGTGTTAAGGCTAGCCTGAATTCCAGAGCGAGACCTTGCCTCCAGACATAAAAATAAATTTAAAAAATATTAAAACAAAACCCATATTATCTTGATTATAAGGGACAGATTTAAAAATCTAAAGACAAAAATGAGATAAGTAAAAGTTTAAGAGAAACACAATATAATTAAAAAGAAAAAATTAATTTTGTAAGACACCCACAAAATGCCCCAAAATAATAGGAACAATTACCAAAGAAAAAGAAGACAAGTGGTGAAGATACAATATCATAAAGAAAAACCATCTTGCTAAAAATAATCTTTCTTCAACTGAACAAGTTTTAGCTGAGTTCCCTATAACAAAAGACAACTTATGAAAAATAAAAAAAATACAGTTTATCCACTTGCATATCTTCTGGGTACATGGGAGGAACATCTGTCACCAGTAATCTGCAAGGCAGAGGCTGAGAATGCCGATTCTATAACATCATCCACAGGGAGCGAGGAATGCTGGGAAAGGGACCCGTGCCGGAAGTCACCCCTCCGCCAGGAGCAGCACATCCGGGTGACGAGCATCACGGCTCATGGTCTGTGCAGGAGGGCTGGAAGTCCGACTGTGGATTCATCTGGTGCCATCCCCCATAAGCACCAGGGGGAACGGGTCTCTGCTCATCACACTTAGTCCCATCTGCAAACAAGTTTACGTCCTGCTGGTAGGCAGAGAACTAGGTTCATCTCTGCGTCTTCTCCACCACCTTCTGCTCAGCGCGGTCCTCGTGGAGGGAGGGGCAGGGCGTTCTGCGGGGCGGTCTTCTGCTAGCCTGTAGCAGCAAAATTCATCTTGTGGGGAGCTGGGAGCTCAGAGTTCCAATAGCGGAAGACTGCATAAAGGAAACACGTTTTACACCTACAGTCCGGGATGGGCCTTAAAAAGGAACAGGCCTTGGACATTCGCTCCAAGAATCTTTATGACGTTATTCTAAATGACAGAAGCCAGTAAGAGAAAAGCAAATACTGTTTGACTTCATTTATTTGATAGCAACCCCTGAGTCACAAAAATATAGCAACAGGACCGAGTTCCCGTGATTGCTCGGGCTGCACAAGAGGGGAACGAGCGTGCTGTCTTCACAGACACGGAGACGTAGCTAGGAAGAGGGTCATGCCCAGAGATGGACGGGGTGATAGCCAGACGCCTCTACTCCTAAAAATGCATAAAAAGGTAAGTTTTATGTTACATGTGTTTTACCACAGTAGTAAAACAGAAATAAGTAATTGCCACAGATTGGGACGGGCGTGTGGGAGGGAGGGAGTTGGATTGAATCAGAGTGCGCCTTGTGCCTCTGTGAAAATATCACAGTAGACGCAATTCATATCACAATGCGTAAAGCAGGTGTCACTAAAAATGTAAAGAAAAAGAAAAAAAGAAAAATACATTCAGTAGCACAGAAAACCATCAAAGATAACGGAGGACATTGCTTTATAATTTGGTTCGATTCATCAAGATGTAGTTTATATGCCTAGTAGCAGAATTTCAAAATAGATAAGATAAAAAAACAGAGAGGGCTGAAAAATGTGAAGACAATTCTACAATTAAAATTGTCAATTTCAATAGCAATTTCTCTCTAATTAATAGGACACACTGCCAGAAAAGTGATCAAAAACATAATTTGGTGCACTAGACATCAATAAAACATTCTACTTGAAACTAATCCAATGCACTTTTTAACTGTGACATGAAATATTGATGAAGATAGATCAAATTTTGTCCAATGAATCAAGTATTCCTAAACTGAAATATGCAGAATTTACATAATAAAAATATACTAGCTGACAACCATCCAATAAAAATATGAATGATTAACAAAATATTCTGGTAAATCTCCAATATTAGAAAAGAAATATGTCACTGAGAAGTAATTATAAATTAAGAAATTAAACCTTAAGAAGTTTTTCTGACCAAACTGAAATGCAACCAAAAATGACTATGATCAGTGAAGTGAGGATAATGTGGAATATTTAGGATAAATTTTAGCACTAATTGTGCATATGGAAAGGGAAACATATCTGAAATCAGTTAATTCATATTTCACATTAAGGGATTGTTTTTGAAAAAGAAAAAGCTTAAGCCAAAGTAAATAGTGGAAAAGGAAAAAAAAAAAAGAAAAGAAACACACAAACACTGTATCAGATCATCATGATTGCTCTGAGTTACACCTGTCTTTATCTGATGATCTCTCCATGTCTTCCACTGTAATACTTCTTTATTTAAGTATTCACTGCATATTTGGTCACACATTGTATATCTACTGATTCAGAAATCATTTTGTGTGAATGATCTAAACCTATCAACTGAAAAACAGAGACTGTCAGACACATTTCTACCCAGTCCCAGCCTTGGAACTGATATTGATGGGTTAAGAACTCACAGTTCCCTGCAAATTCCCTACCTTTGTGTGTGCGCGTTCTTTGGTTACAGAGGACAGAACCTGTGACCTTCACACTGAGCTACATTCCAAACCCCTTTTTTATTTTCTATTTTGAGACAGTTTCTCACCAATCGGCTAAATTGCTCAGGTTGGGCTTGACTTGAGGAACTAGCTGCCTTAATCTCCTACTGTGCTGGAAATACAGGTCTTTGCCAACACACCCAGCTTTTTTCTAGCTTTGAAATTAAGCCCTGGTTTGACCCTTGACTACTCATGACTCTTACACAGGAGATGAGAGCGCCCTGGCACGATTCCGAGGAGGTCTTGCATTGATAATGACACTCAGCCTGTCTTATTTTTTCCTAAAGTTTCATCAGCACTCAACAAGAGATGTCCAGCTGTGTAAGTTGTGTAGACTTTGTGAGATCTGTTTCCCCTTACTCTCAGATACCTGAGACGGGATGCCAACCACAGATCTCCTATCACAGTGCAGCCCTTCAGGGATTTTCCATACTTACTGTTCATACTTCATGCACCACCAGCAGGGGGCCCAGATAACTAGTGGGCAAAACAACTGCAAGCATGTGTTGGAGTTTTCTTTCTCTGCTCTTAGAACAAATTGTCTCAGAGCCATTACTGGAGATAAACACTGGGAGAATGTGTGCTTTGTGGACAACTTAGAGGAGGGCAGCCCCAGAAACTTCACAGGAATGGGAGGAGGGCAGCAAGACTGGGAAATTGAATGATTATATGATTAACGTTTAAGACATGAGACATCCACGTAGGGGTATTCCACCACAGGAGCAGCACCCTGAATGCATCCTCCACCGACATACCAGGGCTGATCTCCATGCTTCCATCAGCTCTGCCCTGGAGGGCGCTGACTAAGGAGCAGGTGGCAAAGCCTCGGAGAAGGTGCAGCCGTGGGACAAACACCTGCACCCTGCAGAGGCATTGGGTGGCAGAGCACAGCATCTGCCTGCTAAAGCTCACCAAATGGGCCGACTCTTATTTTAAAACTGCACTTTGAACCTCGTATTAACCAGGTCTAAAAGTTAGGCTTGAAAGAGTGCAGTGAGTATGTGACGGCTCCCAGCTTTCAGTACCTCCTGCCAACTCCTAGTCACCTTCTCTATCAGTTCTCTCACCACTCTCTCGCCGGGTCTACAGTTCTTCAGAGGTGAGTTGGAACAAAATGTGGAGAAAGGACAAAGGATGAAGAGGGAGAGATTTTGAGCCCCTAGTCGTGTGAACATTCTTATTTACTTGCTGCGAAAGATATTTAAACACACTGCATTAGTTGCCTAAACAACCCTACTTGACACGGAGTGACGGTAAGCATTTTTCCGCGTTTATTCTAGGCCAAGAGGCAACAGGGTAGGCACCAAGGGACAGGCATGCCAAACCCAGCTACAACATTGCCCTCATCACAGAGCTTTCAGGAATGTTTGCAGAAGTCATTAATTGGAATCCACTTTCTAATAAAACAAACTGATTCCCAGAAATTTTCATGTTTCACCCATTGCAGCTCTAAGTGAGTTCTAGTTTGGCCCCAGAAATCCAGATGCCCACATGTTCTGTTCCATGGGGAGGCGGCTTCCTGCTCCCCATGCTGCTTTCTTGATTCGAGGTGAGTTTGTAGTGTCACTGTAACTTCACCGAGTGTCCCAGGCACTGTCCTAGTGAAGGACGCGTGTAGCAAGGGTTAGGATATGCTGGCTTCCTTCCCCGTAAGCCTGCACCACTCTGCTCTGGTGAGTGCCCACAAAGAGCGTTACTGTCACTTTTAATTGCATGTTGTTTCAATGGAAAGATAATTGCGATCCCAAGCAGATGGCTGTCAGCACAGGATGCAGTTTAATGTGCTGTAAAGGGACATGACACTTGCCTTAGCACTTAGAACCTGTGCATGCATCTCAAGCAAATGGAAAAGAAAGTAGGAAAAGTGAAAATAAGGCTTTGTTCATGTTTCGTTAAAGATTAAATTGTAATGCAACATTAAAATATGGAATGAGGGAAGCTAGCACCAGGCAATAATCTCAACACTCTGGGAAGCAGAGGCAGGAAGATCTCAAATTCAGCTCTACATGGGCAATTTAAGGACAGCTTTTCTCAAAATAAAACAAAAGGGCCAGGAGTGTAGCATAGTGTGAAATCTAAGGGTTCAAACTCTAGGAAAAAGAAAAAAGAAAAACGGAGGGCGGGAGGGAAAGAGAAAGGGAGGGAAAGAGGGAGGAAGAGAGGAAGGAAGGAAGGAAGGAAGGAAGGAAGGAAAGAAAGAAGGAAGGAGGGAAGGGAGGAAGGTAGAGTGAAATTTATTAGAGAAAGGAGAATCTAACACTCTAGAAAATTTAAAATACTCTAAATTCATTTCCTTTCCCTTGGTGATTGCTTGCATGAACTGGGAGACATGGATTGACCAGTTGGACATATGTACATGTATACAAAAGATTATAAATCAGATTCACTGATTCGTGGTTCCATTCACATCTGTACTATTATGCTATAGATGAAAACAAATGGACACATGAATGCTAAGAAAATAAAGCCAAATTCTTTTGACCTGTGGGGATTTTCTTGTTGAAGTTAATATTTTACAATGTCTGCTTTCATGAGGTAATTATTTGACAAATAAATTACTCTTCTGTTTCATCTACATATGCAAGCACCTAGTCATTTTTTAAATTCAATATTTGTTAATAAAATCAAGACAAAATACATTCTTTGCCTGTACCCCTCCTGCCAAGAATAAAGCATGGTGCTTTGCTGCAGGTTCATGGGCTGAAATTTTGTCAGATGGCTCCACAGAAGCCATTTATCTGAGACATTAATTCTCTGAACTTGTTTCTTCCCCTCATGCTTCTTTCTCTGTACATACCATTTTCCAAATTTCTCTTCCAATCTATTGCAAATAAATCAAAAGAACACCTGCGGTTTCTTTCCCAAAGCTGAGGACCTTCGCTGGCCTTGCCCTGGAGTTCCTTTCACTGTGTTTGCCTCATGAATGCTGAGTTAACAGCAAGGGGACAAGAAACCCTCAGAACACTCACGACAGAAATTAATTTCAAACATGGAATGACAGACAACATGAAACAATTTTCAAAACAGTTGATTTCCCTCTGTGACAGCAGAACCGCAACTTTTTCGTTTTCCTCCTGGACCTCTGGCTCTGTGGATGAGCGCACACAGTGAGTCTGAGTGTCTGCGTGGGAAGGGAGGGAGAGAAAAGCTTGCAGAACTCAGGCTTCTCCTTGCTTTGACTCCGACCCACAGCAGGGCAGGTGGCTGGGCCTCAACATGGCTTCCTGGCCTCTGGGTCCTGAGCCCTCTCCTGCTTGACGCGGCCCTGCAGGACAAACCCAGCCTGCACAAGCCACACAGCAACGGAGATGGCAGGCTTGAGACATCTTTCATTGCTGCAGTGGAGTGAAATCTCTAGAATGAATGTGACCAGACGTGTGTCTTTACAGATTGTACTTCTCCACAGAGCTCTCCAGACTTGCGGGAGCAGGAAGACCGTCTGTCCAGGACACAGTGACGGCGTTTATACCACCCTGAGTGCAGCGGTGCAGAGACGGTGTAGGGCGGGAGGGAGTTCCCAGGTCAGACCGACTCAGGGAGTGGCTGATGGAGAAAGGAAGCAAGGGAGAGAGAGAAGCTCGGCGAACTCGAGTCACCTTGTGTCCTTTAATGAACTGGGGTCCCAAGGCATTGTCACTGGGAGTCTCCGTCAACCTCCCTTCAGCAGCTCATCAAATACTTGAGAAAATATAAAATTTTCCAAGGACAGAACAAAGCTTTGAAAACCTTCAGGACTGTGCTGAAGGACCCCTCGTGGATGACCCAGTGTCACTCAGGCCTGGTCAGGAACACTCAGAACGTCAGTATCGTTTATTTGGCAAAGGCCTTCAGCGTGCGAGCTCTGCAGGATTCATCTTTTACTTACCTTCATAGAGATCACAAATCCTCAAAATATTTTTAATGTAATGGAAACTGGAAAATGCATAAACTGAAGGAAAATTACTTATTTATGTTAACAAAGGTACAGTGCATGTAATTTCATGTGCATTGTTCATACTTTTCCCTGTCATCCTTGACTTACATAATACTATGTATGAATCTCTACTGTCTTGTCTACAAAGAAGCACAACCAACATCTGTGTATCACAGCTGATTATAAGACATCGCTTTCTCACTTAGTGTTACAACTACAAAGAAAAACAGTGCTGTCCAGGGTTGGTCAGAAACTTTTGACAGCGCAAGAACTAAATGCTGTTTTCTCCTGCTTCTTCCGTGATGTGCTTAGCTTAGTCCATACACTGCGTTCACTCCCGCCGTGCACTGACCCGTGAACATGTGACACCATGTGTTCCCATCCAGTAGAGATCAGTAAACATCAGAGCTATGGTCACTAAGGGGACCTCTTTGTCCCTGGCCTCCTGTGAGACCTGCCCGGCATACCCTGAAATGTTTATAGGATCATAATTGTTTTATACTTTAGGGTACAATAACAGAAAAACAATTCCTGAGACCTTGAGAACAGCCAGTTCATCCAGAAGGCCCCTCAGAAGTCCATGACCAGATACAGAAAGACACATTAGCTACAGCAGAGCAGATGGAAGGAAGAAAGAAAGAAAAGGGGAAAACTCCTAACACACAGAAGCTGCTCACAGACCACCAAACAAGGCAGCAGAATCGAATCTGCCTTTCCAGTGAGACCAAGGGCTCTGGCAGCGAACCCAGCCACATGCAGATCAGAAATAGCTGAGATGGACAATCTGGAGTGCTTCAAACAGTTCAGGTTTTCCTTGCCATTATTCCTCAGGAAAGCAGTGGACCGTGATGCCGCGTGTAGCATCCACATGATATTAGAAATGAGCAAGCAGAGGTCATCTGAAGCGTGAAGGAGGTGGGTGGGTGATGTGCGACCCTACGCTCTGTACGTAAAGGACCTGACCGTCTAGATTTGTGAGTCATGCGGTCTTCAGCACTGTGTCAGGTGACTGCATGAAGAATCGCATGCCATCTCTCACCCGTGCCTTCCTCATAAGTTTTCTGCATTTTTATGCAAACACTAGATCAGGGTTACTGCTATTTAATTGTGTGAACGATGCATGCTAATTTTAGTCATTAGTACCATACCCTGATGTTGGAATACCAGCCAAAGAGTGGTAAAATCTCCTCGTACCCTCACTTTGCCTCCTGCACGCTTCCAGGTGCTCGTCCACCTCGGCGGCTGAGCTAGGAATGAATTGGGGGTCACGCCTCGGTCCTGTGAGGCGGAGAAGGAAGGGAGCCCACTTTCCGGGCTGCGGAGCCCTCCGGGTGAGGATCGTGGGTGCCTGGCACTGGGCTCCAGTGAGCTCGGCCTTCAGCTTCTGAAACAAAAGCCCTTGTCCAAACCCTGGACCTCGCTGTCCTGGAAAGACTCAGATCTCGACGGATCTTCTGTCTGCAGTCCGCAACACAGTGTGACACGGCTGTTCCAGCTTCTGAGCTGGACCCCAGGCACACTCTACTCGTCTCCCTCGCTTCACTCCCATGTGCATTTATATGAATGCCCACCTCGGCGTTGTCCTCCCAGGAGCTCAGACCCCGGGGGCCCACCCTGCCAGGAGCAGTGGGCCGCTGTGCTCACCCGGCCTCTGCCAGGCACTGGGCAGAGATCCCACCCTCGCTCTGCAGGGCTCTGGGCGCAGGGCTGAGAGCTTGCGGCTCCCACTCCCATCGGAACACTGGGGCAAGCACCTCGCTCTCTCCTGTGTTCAGCTTCTAGCCGGTGTTCGCAGGGCCCCAGGACGGGGAGCGAGGGTGCCGTGAACGTGGACCAGAGTCGGGAGGATTCGTACTAGTGACCAGAACAGTACCGCTTTCCCGGTGCCTGTGCGGCCGCATGCGGGTCCCAAATACACACGTGCGCTGACGTGCGCTGACGTTCGCTGACGTGCGCTGATGTGCTGTGACGTGTGCTGACGTGCGCATGGAGCCGCTGCGTCTGAACTCGCACGGCCGAACCACCTGCCAGCCCACTCGGAATCGCAGGGCTCTTGTGAGAGACAGGCAGAGGGACGTTTGAGTCAGAAATAGGGGGTGCGCCAACAGCAGCCTGAGGTCGGAAGGGCGAGGACAGGGAACTCGAGCCTAGGACCGAGGCCAACTCTTAGAAGCAGCAGCAGAAGAGTTGTTCCTTGGAGCCTCCAAGAGGCATTCAGCCCTGGCAGGACTTTCATTTTTGTATCATCTATCTATCTGTCTGTCTGTCTATATATCTGTTTATCTATTGTCTATTGATCTATGGTCTCCCTGAGTCACTAAGTTGTCCAGGCTGGGCTTGAATTTGCAGTTCTCCTGTCTCAGCCTCCCTGAATGCTGTGATTGTGGACATGCACTACCATGCATGGCTAACGCCTTAATTTTAACTTGGTGAAGCTGATTTCCGACTTTGGGCCCTAGAGCCTGTTTCACGGTAAACTCACATTGTTTCTGTCCACCAAGATTGTGGAGTTTGCTGCAGCAGCCACACACTACCTGCTTCCGGTCAGACATGAAGACAGAAAAAGAGGTGCTGCCATGGTTAAGCTGTAAAACGCACTGAACGGCCGAGATCAGTATGTGTATTCGTGTTCTCAAACTGTGGCAACACAAGTTCAGCATCTCCGAACAGCAGAAAAGTCCTCTCTCCTGGTTCTTAGAATTCAGCATGTGCCTCGAGCTCCTGGCCAACCACTGGATCTCCCCAGCTCTCTGCACCCCTCCCTGCCTCTTTGCTGGGCAGTGGCAAGGAGTCCCCGGCCCGCATACAAGGCTGTCATCCAGGAGAAAGGAAAGCCAGAGAAGAAGCGTGTCAAATGTAGTTTGGAAGGGGCAGCAGTGCCTCACTTCACCTCTGAAACAGCCTGTGAATACAAAAATGTATGTGAAGATTGGCCCTAACGCACTGTCTCAAGGAAAAGCATTCCTTAGAGAAGATGGGTGAGTGAGTTCAGAAACAAAAAAGCCAAGGTCTCACCTTGGTCAAGAACATTACAGTCAAACACAGAGCACAGGATTCAGCTATAAAATTGTATGTAATGAAAATGTTCACATATGGACAGAGAGATTTGGAAAAGGTACTCCATAACATAAGTGGACTCAGAGAATAGCTCAATTTCAAAATACCACATTCATGCCTTTCTTGTCTATTTATCTGTACGGTGGCCAAAAAAGTTACTTGCTTCCAAAATCTCACTGATGGTAGTAACTTTGTAGTCTTTAATTAAAACTGAAGAACCCAAACAAAAATGAGATTCTGCACCTTCCCCCCCCCTTTTTCTATTGAGTAAGCAGAAATCAAGAAAAGAAAGAAGAAACACTTTTTTGAACTCCAAATCTTTGACTAAATCATGGTTATTTATATTCATATAAACTTTGGACTAAATTGTGTGGTATGGAGAAAAATAAACACGTCTTAACTGGTATTTTAAAATAAAGGGCAGGCTTCCAAAACACAACTAAACTTTTCAGGTGCTGCTGAATCTCAAGAAATAAGTGGCTGAAAAAACAGTTGGACATGAAGATCAAAATCATTAGGGCAACATGCTTTGAAGAGCACGGTGAACATGAAAATCAGATTGCAGGGGTGATCAGACAAAGGGAGTGAAACTAAAAATATAGTGAATATAAATCACTGTTCCCCAAAATAGAGGGATGCATAGTACAGACCTTCAAGGAGAAGAAGAAATTACGAGATGAGGATGATGTTGATGCTGCTGCTGACCATGGTGGTGGTGATGATGGTGGTGGTTACTATTTGTGGTTCAGGAGGGCTATTTATCACTGAGCTACATCCCAACCCATTTTTAATCTGAGATAGGGTCTTCCTTGCTCAGTGGCCCAGGCTGGCCTTGGACTTGTGATCCTGCTGATTCAGCCTCCTGGGTAGCTGGAATGGTAGTCCTCTACCACTACACCAGACTTAGGATTATTATTAGACCTCTGTAAAAAGGTTTATAGAGCAGGCAGAGTTGGAAGGAGTAAACAGTGAGGCTGGATTGTTTGTGTGGTATATAAGTAAGCCTCACAGACAGGAAACAGAAAATGGTGAGATGAAGGAGAGAGCCTAGAGATTATGTCTAGGTAGGTCATCAGCTGAGAAGAGGAAAACAGAAAACATTTGCAAAGGATAGAAATAAGCATTAACCCACTCAACTGACAGTCCGTGAATGTCTAATCTGTATGTAGCTTGTGCCAAAGAGCATTAAGTTTAATAAGCACAGATTTCCCACAATGATGTTTGTCTGAGAATTTATCATTGTGCAGGGGGCATGATCTGGAAAGGTGAAATTTGACCACATTGGCTGGCAGTGGTGCTGAACACCTGCGTTTATCGCAGTGGGACAAACTGTGAGTGTAACAAGTAGACCAGGACAACTGTTCGATTTAAGGCACAGAAAACCTTCTGTGATTAAGAGCAGGGGCTTTCGAGGACACTGCACTGGGAATCAGAAGGGAGAATGAGATAACTAAGTGTCCCTGCCACCATCACCAGGCAGTACTTCCAAGTGGTGAAAACATACATGTAGAAACCTACACACGCATGCAATGAATGCATGTGTATTTATACACACATATGATGAACATGTGTGCACTTACTAACTGATCTGAACACATAGTAAGAGCTCATGAAAGGAATAGCGTGTCTTCACTCTTAGTCATTCGTTTTCTTTTTTTTTTTGACAAAAATCTTTCATTTTTTTATTTTTTTTATTTTAAAGATAAAAGGAGGGAAACATTAACAGACATACAACATTTTACAACATATCACAAGCACAATACAGACAATACAGAGTTACAAACAAAGTGGTAGGGAATTAACAATGGTGGTTGTATTACATATTGATATCTTCAAAGTAGCTTCTCATGAAAACAGATATAAACATGCAATACTGGTCAACCAAAGACTCATTGACAGTTTCTTTCAGCATAGAAATAGAAGACAGAAGAACAACCATGTTATCTATCCTGTATATACATACATACAAAATTTCTCCTTCTTTCCCTTCTCTCTTCCCACATCCCAGAAGCCCTTTACTCTTCAGTGGTTTCCTATCATTTCACAGTGTCTATCATACCTCCGAGTTTAAATTAACTCTTTCAAGTTTTACACTAGTGACACAATGTGGTGCTTGCACATGTATGTTTGATTTATTTCACTTATGAGTATGGTCTCTAGTTGTAACCATTTAAATATAAAGGCCTCGAGTTTATATTTCTTTACAGCTGAGTAATATTCCATTATATAAAAGTACCATAATTTTCTTATCCAATCCTCGGTGGATGGACATTTGGGTTGCTTCCACATTTTAGCAATTACAAATTGTGCTGCTATGAACATAGGTGCACATATATCACTGTGACACACATTTCTCAGACAAGGAGATACAAACGGCAAATAAATATATGAGAAAATGTTCAACATCATTAGTCATTCGAGAAATGCAAATTAAAACAACACTAAGATTCCACCTTACCCCAGTAAGAATGGCTAGCATTAAGAAATCAACCAATAACAAATGCTGGCGAGCCTGTGGAGAAATAGGAACCCTTCTCCACTGCTGGTGGGAATGCAGACTGGTGAAACCACTGTGGAAATCAGTTTGGAGATTCCTCCAAAAACTAGGTTTAGAGGTCCCATTCAACCCAGCTATCCCCCTGCTGGGTATTTTCCCAGAAGTCATTCGTTGTCTATTGAGAGGCAGCTTCGTAAGCACCAGAGACACAGCAGAACACAAAAGAAAAATTCCCATTCTGTAAGAAAACCTCTGGTTTTTGAAATGAGCTCTGCATTGCTTGGGGCTTCTAAGGAAATTCAGGGCTTGATCATCAGCAAGTGCACATGAATTTGCCCATGGTAAATGTATTTAATAATCAAAGCTGATGAGTCACAAGTTTTGTGGGTGCTATTAACTTTTCCCCCTTCTACTTTAACATTATTTCTGGTTTATTTTTAAGCACATTAAAAGAGATTTTGGATGCAAATTTTTAATTTCTTCTCTTTTGTTATGTGTGTCTCTTTTTTTCTAATAGGTATAATGAAACATTTTTATTAAACTATTCGACTCAACAAACTGTTAACCTGAGAATTAAACCTGATTCTATGTGATCCAGAGTGGATGGAATTTTCATGCTATTGATCTTGTCACATCTATATTTTCTTTGAAAGAAGATTCCTTTAAATACGCTCAGGACACTTGCACATGTTTACCCGATTCAGCGTGAGACTGAGTCGAAAGCATTAGCCCCTGCCTTGGTCTCTTCGCAGTAGCACATCCTCACAGTGTGTTCTTCTCAGAATTATTGGCCTCGAGAAAGAGCAAACTTCTTAAAATGACAAATACTTTGTGCAGCTCAGAAGTTTCTGCTTCCTCAGGAACAGAGCTGTGTCGAGTGAGGAGCCAGTCGGGAAGGAGGTGCAGCGGGACAGGAAGGGAGGCAAGTGGGCCCTGCGACAGGCGGGGTCAAGAGCACGGCCTCACAACTCCCTACTTCTGCCGTGATGCCGCAGCTGTTCCTATAACTCCACATCCCCACTCGGGAAATGTCCCTTGGTGTAGCCATACACTTTAGGAAACTTGTTTATCTGCTGGCAACGATTCACTCGTAACGTGGTGCCTGGTGAGAACACCGGCCTGCCTGAATGCCTAACAAAGAATTTAGGTGGTGTGATTACCTCACCTAACCTCCCAGGGAGACCAGGAAGCTGCGCTGCTGTTCCCTCTGGAGTGGCCTCAGAGAGTCCCCGTACAAAGCAGCAGATACTTCATGTAGACACAGGGGGCAAACAAGCCACAGGCTTAGCTACGATTTGTACAGAAAGCACTTTGTTTGGAGGCACCAGTGTGCTGTCATTCAGTAGGAATCAGCTACCTGTGTTATTCACAAAACACATTCTCCTTACGGGAATGAAGTACTTGTATTCAAGCTATGCATTGTTTCCAAGATGCAAGATAAATGTTCTTAGGATTTTAAGAAAATACTTTAAAAGGACGTAACCCTCCAGTGATGCAAATTGATATTATAGGTGTATGAATAATCGTGTGTGCAGACGTACTCTCCACTGTGTGCTGGGACAATGTATACAGATAGAATTATAGACAGAGGCAAATCTGAGCCCAGACAGCACCAAAGGTACAGTATGAATGCAAAGACCAGCTGGAAAAGAGGAGCTATAAGTAATGGTGCATTCTTCCAATACTCGCGAAAGACCTGCTCTGAGGGAGCCTCAGAGAAAGTTTAAAAAGGCTGCACATTGGAAATGCTCACCTGTTAACTCTGCTTTCTCTCTCACTCTGCAGTGGACACAATCACACAGGTCAGTTAAGATGCTGGGACTCTTGGTGAAGGCTGGGTGGCCCGGGTTTGGAATGCTGCGGTTCTAATGTCAGTGGCCTCCAATTTTAGATATGTAAACTCAGCCTCTGGGGTACAGCACGAAGCAGAGCTGATGAGGTCATGATCACTCCACCCTCACACATGGATGCTGTCTGCACATCCCTCCTGCCATGGGACCGTACAGCAAGACTGCAGCATCTGTGTGGAGGACAGCAGGCTGGGCCAGCTTAGGGTGCTTGCTGACAGCCCCGGGCTGGTCCAAGCCATGAGCAGGGAGGCATTGTGCGATGATGATGATGATGGTGCCCTACTGAGAGTTAAACAGGGACTTTTCCACTGAACTACAGCCACGGCCAAGTTTTCATTTTTAATTTTAAGAATCTCCGTTGTAAAATTGCCCAGGTTGAACTCAAACTTGTGTTCTACCCATAAGTTTTGAATCAGTAGACACAATAGAAAAGCTTCAAGTGCACCCAGAATCTTAACAGGCTTTTGAGTAAACATGCACTCTTCTGGTGAATGAAGAGTGTTTCTTTGGAATTTTATTGATAATAATTCAGTTCTTGTCTTTTCCTTTTCTGATTTGTGTGAACATTTATGTGAATAGGTTTTTTATTTCTTTAAAATATGGTGTTCTGAAAAGAGAAAAACATTTATTCATTTGCTATTAAAGGGGAAATTTCTAGAAGCACTGTTGTGGGAGAATTTGAATACCGTATGCAAAGTTTCTATTAGCCAATGGTGGAGTTGGACATGGATCTTTTTTTTTTACGCTATAATGAAAAATCTTGCTGTGTCACAAATTGGTATTTAAAGCTGGGGTCAGAACATATTACACTTGCAAGTCAGAGTTTGTTCCACTGAAGTTAAATTAATGGAAAAACTTTGAAAAGTCTCATGTGTCTTGTGGCTTTTGAGGAGAGGTTTGGAATGTGACCCTGAGCAATGTGTTTTTGCACTGCTGGTCCAGTTATCTGTAAGTGGAAATAAAACAGTCTAGCATGCCAAACAAAATTTAATTGAGCCAGGATTTTCCATCTTTGAAACCTATAGTTAGGAAAGGTTGAATGAGTGAACCTGGATGGAAGATGTTGTATTTGAAAATGGGAACACATCTGCATAGATCATTTACACAGTGATGGATTACTGCCATGGTAAAGCTCTCAGGAACCAGCCCTTGTTTCCTTTCTGCATGTCAGTTATCCACAGGCACAGCCAGAACCACGCTCCTCTAATCTGCTGGTTATTTCTTAACCCACTGAAATTGACTTGCCACGATTAACATCACGCATTCCCTCAAGCCTCCAACATTGGCACTAATCCATGCTTCACTGCATGACCTGGTCACTTCTAAAGGCCCACGCCTCGTCCTAGCACAGGGAATTACATTTTCACCACATGAACTGTGGAGAGTGCACCAATTTTCAGGACACAGCGAATGTGATTCTCATCGTTGAGGATGGCGTCCTTATGATGCAGGTGACTCCCAAAGGCCCCTCTGCTAATATACCTGGGGCTAGGGTTTTAGCTTGTAAATTAGGAGAGATGCAAATATTCAGGTCACGGCACTCTGGTTTGAACTTCATCTTTGTCAGTGACTCAGCTAACAAATGGGTATGGTTTGCTGTCAGAGATTCACTATCAAGGTGAGGAATAAAGCAACTTATTAAACATTATCTAGTGCTTTATCTAGTTCTGGATCAATAGGTGCCTTCTACAGTAGGAGAAAGCGTGTGTGGGCATTGCTCGTGACATAGTTGAATTTATTCTGCTCAGGCATTGCTATACATTAGTAATTACAACACTGAGTCATCCTCACAGGTGACAGTGAACGCCTGTCTCTGAGTGTTTTGTATGACACATGTTAACATATTCATGCGAGTACCATAAAGCATGTTCTGCTCTTGTCACTTGAGAAATGAAGACACGAAGCCAGGTTTGGACAGCCTGCCCCCAGATCACCCATCTAAAAGAGGCACTCCTGGGCCCTGGGCCTGGTTCTGCTGATCCAGAATCCAGACTTTGGACCACTGAATTCTGTTCTGCGGATGGGCTGCCTCTCGGGTCTGTGTCTGGGATGAGGTGGGTTTGTGTCCTCCACATAACCCTTGAGCCTGAGCGGCCCACAGTGCGGGTTCTGGGGAGACACCAGATGCTCCTCAGGACCATGCAGCCAACTCTGCTTGTAACATGGATGTGGGAATAAGGGCCAACTCCAGCGTGGGGTCAAGTGTTTCTGGCCAATGTAATTAAAGATACTATTCTCACTCTTAGTACACTGGGAAGGGCTGTGTGTGCCCGACCAAGCTAAGAACATTCCATAATAGTGCTACTTTATTGGCTTAATAAAGTTGTGCTACGGCAAGCTTGAAGTGTCAAGTGTCACCAGTGGAGCAAGGCACTTGCTTCTTTTCTGAGTCCTGTTCATCGGGACCTCCTGACAGGGAAATACTCTGATTACACCTCAGCCTGTGCTACTGTACAAGGAGAGGTCACGGATTGAGTATTACATGAACCTACCAATGACATAAATCTAAATTACTGACAAGTTTAATACCTCTGAGTGACAGTCTCTGCATGTAAGCCAAAAAATAGCCATTTCTGGTAAATTTCCCTTACAATTGGAGTCCCTGTAAAAGTTTTCCTGTATTATACAGTTATTGAGTCTGAAGGAAACATACCTCGGTGTCATTTTACCTTCCACGATAGAGAAGCAGAAAGTCTCCATAACTTAATGATTACTGCACCCATCTGTGCCCATTTGAGAAGAAAAACCAATAGGTGAAGCTTTCCATTTAAGATCGACTCTCAGCCAGGTGTGGCACATGCCTGTACTCCCAGCACACTGGGAGGTTGATGCAGGAGGATCACAGGTTCATGCCCAGCCCAACCAATTCAGAAATTCAGCAAGGCTCTGTCTCAAAATGAATAAAGCTTTAGGAAGCCCCTGATTCAATCCCCAGGAGTGCAACAAATAGAGAGAACAAGCAAACAAAACCTCTGCATAAGCAATACTTACCATTTGGCATCTAAACAGAAATACAGGAGACACTGTAAATAGGAAGAGGGTTGTGACATGAGCTTAGCCAAGTCAGAACTGCGTGAGCTGATTCCTGCAGACTGACGCCGTGGGGCATGGGCCTTCTGCTCTGTCACCCCATTAACAGAGAGTAGCTCAGAGGAGCACAGTCACCCTCCCATCCACTCACAGCGGCTGCACAGAGCAAGCAAGGACACACTGTCCTGGACACCACTCCAACCATGATGCCCAGAACTCACGTCCCGTTGCTCTGTGCCCGGCACTTTCTCGACGCAGGCTCTGGCAGGGGAGCTCCACGTTCCGGACCATGCTGTCTGCCCTGCCCCGTGGCATGGGCAGTGTCACCCACATCCCGTGTGGCCTGGAGTGCTAGAGACGCCGTCAGTCAGGTTGATCTCTGCTGGGTCCTGCTTAGCCATCTTCTATTCCAAGTTTCCTGACAAGTAACCTGAGTCTGATCATCCACGACATCCTTCTTCTGGGCAGTTTTTCTCCTTTCAGGAGTGAGTTACCTCAGTGTGCTTGGATTTTGCAAACAGACCAGGAAAGCAGCCCCTTCTAGAAAAGGTAAGAAAGGAGCCTGGGTTCCTCTGATACCCGGATATCATCATGAAATTCAAAATACATTAACTGTGTAGAAACCATTTCTACTGGTACATGAGTTTTTGTGTTGAGTCCTTTCCTCATAGATCCATAAGGGAAAACAGGATGTTTTAATTATTATGTGGTGTTTTAGGGACACAGGATTCTCATTTGATATTTGGCAAATCAAGACAGGCAGAATAGTGACCTCCAGCCATGTTTATATCTCAGCCTTGAGGACCTGCGAATGTGTTCCCTACTGGGAGAAGAGACGCAAACACAATTACAAATTGGACAAGATCGACCATGCTGAGTAGTAGCCGGCATTAAAAAGACGACAGGACATAGTAAGGGTGCAGGAGCACAGGTCAACATACCACGCGGGAAATAGCTTGAGGGATGTGCTTGCTAGTTTTGAAGACAGAGGGAAGTCACGGGCCAGGAGGAAGTGATAAATAGCAGTGAAGTTTAGCTAGAAAGAGAAAGAAGTCCGGGGGCCTCTTGCATAGCAGTGACCATAAACAGCACTAAGGTCCTGCTGTGTTTCACAAAGCTACAAGAAAAGCTTTTGAATATCTTCACATAAATAAACAATCGATGTTTGAGGAAATGGATCTTTTTACCCCAATTTAAGTGTTTCACAATGGTAGAGAGATTTCCTAGCTTATAGGACTGATGTCCTGGGTTTGATCTCAGCAGTTTTAACCCATACATAGATAAAACAATGTATACGTACATTAAAACATCATATGGTGCCCCCAAATTGCAACCATAGTGATTTATGTGTCAGTCAGATAAAGTAGATCTACTCAAATTTTAATTACAGTGAAAGAAAAAAGCAGCACTATAGTAAACACAGAATCTAAAATGTCAATAATAACTCCTTACTGAATTAGCAGTAAGTGCTGAGAGCCCAGCTGAAGAGCAGAAAGAGTGGACAGTGCCCCTCAGTTCCTGAAGGAAACAGAGGAGGAGACAGCACTGAGGTTCTGCTCAGGCCAGTGCAGCTCCAGGGAGCTGAAAGAAAGGAAACGACACCTGAGAAGATGAAGAGGAAAGAACCCAGCACAGGAAGAGACTCAGTCAGCACCAGTGACGGCAACGTGCACCTGAAGCGCAGAGGCTGGCAAAGGCAAGGACAGACCAGGAGCAGGAGCCGATATCTGCGGTACCTGCCAAGGCACTGTGGTGAGGCCAGGAGTGAACATCTCCATAACAGCAGGAAAAGCTCCAGGGAAATCATAGGCACAATTGTGTAAATACACACATTCACACACTCACATGCACACACATTGAGTGATTGAAAAATGAGGTGAAAGTTTTAGTTTTACTTACTGCATTACAGTAAAGACACAGTGCTATGAATCGCCCTCAAAATGCTCCCCTGGCTTTGAACACACTCATCCCATCGTCCTTATGACTTTCTGCAGCAGCTCTGGAGTCTTCTTTCCTGAGTGTCTTTAGCTGCATGGTCCTGCCTGCCTCGATGTCCTGAACTGACTCAAAAGGTTTCCCTTTGGTGGTCATTTTGACTCTGGGGAGGACCCGGACATCACATGTGCCAGCTCCAGTGAATGAGGCGGATGAGGACACAGTGTCACGTTTTTAGGAGCTGCTTTCCCTTGGACAGTGCGTGGCAGCAGCATTCACTTTACTGTCACACTTCCAGAAGACATTTATGAAAGAGGACTCCAGATCTTCTCCAGAAAGTGGGATACGTGTGGGAAGCAATAGGGTGTGTTTTGTGGGGAATTAATGACAGTGTGTCTTTCGTGATAATAATTTGCTTGAAATTTAAATACTGACATGTAGTTTCATCACTCCTTATACATATAGTCATACATAGGTATTCAACTATAACAGAGAAAGTTATAATCACAGTATGATTTCACTTTCAGGCAACTATGATATACTACAAGCCCAGCCCAGTCGTCACTGGTGAACAACTATATGGCAATAAAGGAACTCAAAGGAAGGATGCAAAAAAGTATTTGGTGAAGATTTTGACCAAATGAAGTGTTTGACAAAAACCCTTTCATATTTCTTCATTGATGAATGTAAAGAAATAACAAAGCATAAAAATGACTTGGCTGTGATACAGGGAAATTCAAATTCTCTTCATAGGGAAGAGGGAGTTAAGAAGAAAGACAAGCAAGGGTGAGCTTGGACCTTGTTCATAAAGGTCAGAAATACTGAGCAGCATTTTTAGATCTTAGTAAAATGTAGATATGAAAACCACTTTAAGATATGCTTATTTATAATCATTTGTGGAGACAATTTAGCTGTCTGGAAAAACAGTGTGGACTCCTACCACATGTTTTACGGTAAGTATAATCTAAATGGATCCGATCCATACTGTCACCAGCAGGTATCTGCTATTATTACCTGTCTGCAGGCACTTCGCTGGGAGTCCCCCCCCCCCTGGACAGTGCCACGCCCCACAGTTCTGGGCCAGGAAGGAGGCGTCTTCCTCCAAGATGGCTCTGGGACAGTGACCTCTGCGGGACTGTAGGCTGGGAATCCTGTCCTCTGGGCCCACAGCTAGCAATCTGCGCGGAGCCGCTGTTTATCTGAGCACGGGCAGCCCTCCCTGCGCTGCATGCGGTGAGGAGAGGGCTCTGGTGTCCAGGCTTCCTTCCCTCAGTGGATGAGAGGAGCTTCACCAAGAGCATAGCTGTTCCTTCCACGTCGCTCCCTAGTTGACACGGACTCTTCCTTTTCTAGACTTTCTCATCATTGCACGGTTCCCCACTTTGTGCAAGCTTCCTTTTCTTTGCTAGGCTTAGACATTTCATATCTTCTTCGGCGCTGATGGTCTCATTAATACTTTGTTCAACTGTAAACTTTCTCGGAGCTTTGGTGAAAGTCACGCAGCTGGGGAGGGTCTGCTTGGGAAACTCCACACAGCGGCCTCTGCCACCGACGCACCCACAGCAAAGCGCCACGCTGCACTGGGATGACAGCCGATGACTCAGTGCGTCGTGGGAGGGATCTGCACCACCCTGAGGTTGAGGAAGTTTCCCCTGAGGGTGTGAGCAGCACAGGGACAAACTACAAGAGTCACTGAGGTACATGAGCAGCATTTGCTGAGCAGTTGGGAGGAGCAGCATGCCATGCTGCCCAGAAACAGTGAAACCGGCCGCTGAGACTACACTGCAGAGAGCCTCGCACGCACGCGGGGCCGCTGAGACCGCGGGGCAGAGAACCTCGCATGCATGTGGGGAAAAGCGTCAAAGCTGGGGGTTCTGCCCCACATCTAGAAATAGGAAGCAAAGCACGAAAACCATGCAATTGTGTTGTCTGTGTATTTATATTTGAACATCCAATTACATAAAACTGGTTGTACTTTTCTATTCTAAAATGTTAGATAAGGAAAGTTTACATTTTTATTTTAAAAGAGCCATTTCCATTGTTCTCAAGGACGGTTGATGCCCTGAGGAGGAATGTGCACTTCTGAGTTTCATCCCGGTGTCTGAGACAGAACAGTGCGAAGCACGATTGAACCTCTCCACTGCTCCCTCCGTCTTTGTGAATTACACCCCAAGCACCATAGGCTCCGGGGGGCAGCGCCAGTCTAAATAAAAGGAGCTCCACAGTGCATAGCAGATGTAAGCAAAGCAGAAGGAAATGCTCACGTGGGAGGGGAGCTAGGGAGGCGGGAGGGGAAAGAAAACAAAAAAAGAAAAGAAGGAAAGGATAGCAACAAAGCTTTTGTAAATAAGGAGGGGTTGAAGGGAGGGGAGGAGAACAGGGGAAAGAAAGAAGAATTAAGATTTATCATATACGGGTACAAATCCCTATGATGAATGTGGCCATTACATCTAAATTGTACTTATAAACTTAATTAATTAAAGAAAAGTGCTCATCACTAGGGGGTACATTGAGAGTTGCACAACTGATCACAGTTAATTGCCTCATTGCATTAAAAATAAGACATTGTCAAAATATGTCAGTGTCCAAAGAGTGCTGATTTCCTTGCATTACAAAGTAAAAGAAGCTGAAATACACTTTGCAGTTAGAAGTAATTGTTTCCGTAATGACACAACACGTGGGGCAGAGGCTCATCGGGGTTCCACTGCATTACACCCTGTCCCTGTGCACGCACAGAAAATGTGGATGGGAGGACTGACTACCTGATTTAAGGGCCTCGCATACGGAAGTCTAGGAGGCTGACTCCACTGCACTAGGCAGTGCTGTTCTCCACGGGAGGAATGGAAATGCATCTCCTCTGCCTTTCACGGTCTCAGGCCAGGGACGCATCCCTCTGCCTGCTCCGTGGCTCTCACGGCCGTGGTGGAAGCTCTAATGGGTTCCACTCCACCTGGCTCTCACAGGAGCACGGCCAAGGACTCTCTTCTGCCCCCCGTCCATATGCTTCCTATGTCTCTATTGCTCTAGAAGCCAAACTCTGATGTGCTTCATAAATTTTTGGATGAACTTGCAGAATGTGAATTCAAAAATTAATGGGCATGGATTAACACTCTCCCTGGGCAGTCTTTGTTTATGTGCTTAACACATTAGACCTGTGACCCATTCAGATCATTTTCATTGCATTATTGCAAACCTATGATCCAGACAGGTGCAGTGCAATTGGAGAAGGCTCCGTAATAAATAACACCACTGTCCTCGCAGCCTCACTGCAGGGCTTGAAAGGTGTGAAAGGCGGGGACAACAGCAAAACAGAGTTGTCTCAGGTAAAAGTCTACCGATTTTACTGTGACATCCGATCAAAAATTAACTGAAATAGACTACAGAGTACAGAAAGTACACCTTTGTGGTTTTCATGAATACGAAACGGGGAGATAGATCTTCTGCAAATGGGAAAAGAACGAGGAGATGAAGGAAGAGGTATGGAACTGAGGTGAAGGGGAAGAGATATGAAAAAGAATGAAGGTGACTTACATCCATGTCCCAGCCCCCCATGAGGAATGGGATCCTTATGTGCTGCCAAAGTGTACTAATAATAAAAGTACAAAGCAAGGCAACAAAACAAAATTAGGTAGAGTGCAGGAAAACTATGAACATAAAAATGACACCACCCCCTCAACCTCCCTTGGTATCGAGGGACTGGGGAAAGGAGGAAAAAATACCATTACAAACACCTAACTACCTCCAAAAGAAAATTTGGAAGGAAAAGGACACACTCATAGACTGTTTAACATAAAGTTACTGTGAAACGGTCACACCACACTCACTGGTGGCCTGGCCTATGGCATGGACTGTAGCCAGACCTTGCGGAAGGAATGTAAGGTCAAATCTATTTGGGAAATTTAAGTAAGCTGACAATTTCATCGGGGAACTGCAGCAATGTGGAGTTCGTCTGAGTTCTAACGATATCATTTCTCCGGCTGCCTTCCTCTTCATTTTTGCTCAGACTTGTGATGCCAGGGACAAGAGTGGGCTGAGCAGTCAGCGTCAGAGAGGGACTTTGGAAAATGATTCATGCGACCAACCTTTGCCATGTTCAGCTGCACAGTTTTAACAAATCGCAGACCATGGAGAGGAAGTGTCTATGCCATGACGGGGCGCAGCTGGAGTGCGCAGCTGCAGAGACCTAGACAGGTGCCCTGGTGCTCAGGTGTGCGAGCGCTGACTGTCTCGACTGTAAAACACACTCCCTTCCCTCCCAGAAAGGGAAAGAGAATCTAAAACTAGCAAAACGAGAGCACAGAAGCTTTTTCGTTTAATATGATCCAGGTTGTTGACTGTTGAAATATTCCCTTTGCAACTGAGGTGCTGTTCAGAATGTCCTTGTCCGGGCCTGGACTTCAAAAGACGCACTTATTTCATATTCCAGCAGATCAACATTTAGATCTGTGCTAACACTTAGCTCTGATCCATTTTCATTTCAGTTTACCAGGTAGTGAGATAAGTGGGTCTAGAATCAGTCTTCTGCCTGTGGACGGCCCATTTCCCTGACACCATTTACTAAAGTGGCCATCTTTCTTCCAGGGGTCTCTTTGTCAAAGTTCAAGTAGCTGACTGTGCTGGGAGTGTGTTCTGCCTGCTCTACTCTGATCCTCATGTCTATTTTTGTGCCAGTGCCATGCTGTTTTTATGACAGTAACTTTGCAATATACTTTCAACGCAATATTGCTGTACATCATGATTTATTCTTGTTACCAAGGGTCGCTTCTGTTAGTCTTTATCTCCTCTGTTTCCAGATGAAGTTTAAGGTTGCTTTTCCCAGTTCTGTGAAGACCGCTGCTGGTATTTTGATTGGGATTGCATTAAATCTTTAAGTAAATTTTGGAAGTATGTCCACTTTGACAATATTGGTTTTGCTTATCCAGGAATGGGGCAAACTGAAAAGACAAGCTACAGAATGGGAAAAAATTTTATGAGGTATTCCTAAGACAGAAAACCATTATCTAGAGTATAGGAAAAAATATTAGACCCCTCAAAGTAAGAGACACAGTCAAAAAGTGCACAAGTGAGTTGCATAAACCATTCACAGAAGAAGAACAAATAAATACATGAAAAATGTTGAACACTGCTGGTCTTTAGATAAATATAAATTAAAACAACACTGGGGTTCCATCTTACCCCAAAAGAGTGGCCATGTCTTGTCGCTTTCTTTGTTGCTGAGACACAATACCTGACACCTGTAGCTTCAAGGAGGGGAGGTTTATTCTGCTCACAGTTTGTAGAGGTTTTGGTCCAGCATCAGCTGCTCCCAGATGGGACACAAAGCAAGTGAGACTGAAAGAGAAGAAACTGCTCTTGGCACGGCAGTGGGAAGCAGAGGGAGATCAAGGCAGGAGCTGGGAAGAGGGACCCACACAGGTCCCCAGGGCCACCTCCTCCAGCCAGCTGCCACCTTCTAACAGACAGTCAACTATTACCCCCTCAATGCAGTTGCCTCCCAAAAGCCCAATCTATGAGTGCATGAGGCCTGGGGTACATTTCAGGCATAAACTATTGGTAATGGTTTGTATCTAGATGTCCCCCCAAAGCTTCATGCAGTCATGGGGCGGGCTTCTAGAGTTTATGATTGATTCATGGTCCAATGTTGGAATTATGGCTGTGAGTGCTACACCCGCCCTGGGGCGGACAGCTTGCCTACAATATAATGGAAGGAAAGAGGCTTGCTCTCTGCTGCTCCCTTTCACTCTTGCTGCCTTTGCTGTTCTCTGCCACCATGAACTGTTCTTTGCCATGTGCCACCCTGTCTTGGAACCAGCTGAATATGGACTGAAACCTCCACAAACTGTGAACTAAATAAACCTTTCCCTTTTTAATTAAGATATCTGGTATTTTATCTCAGCGAGGAGAGAAAACAAGACACTATCACAGGTTCTCACCAAGAAATCAAATGACAGCTTGTGCTGGTGGGGATGTGGAGAGAGAGGGGGCCTTCTACACTGGTGGTGGGAGTGTGAACTCATACAACCACTCTGGAAATTGGTGTGGAGATTCCCGAAAACAGGAAAGCCAGAAATTCCATTTGACCCTGTGGTCCCTGCTGGATATTTTCTCTAAAGAGTTAAAGACATCATATGCCGAGATCCATGCACACCCATGT
Organism: Chinchilla lanigera; assembly: GCF_000276665.1. Taxonomy (NCBI): domain Eukaryota; kingdom Metazoa; phylum Chordata; class Mammalia; order Rodentia; family Chinchillidae; genus Chinchilla; species Chinchilla lanigera. The sequence continues at coordinate 1,513,588 of NW_004955456.1, read as the reverse complement.
TTATAGCAGCACAACTTGCAATAGCTAAGTCTCTTGAGGGAGCTCTCGTGTATGCCCATCAATAGATGAACGAACAATGAAAATGTGATACTGACACAAAATGACGCACTGCTCTGCCACAGATAAAAATAAACTTGAGTCATTCATAAGAAGAAGGATGCTTTTCTAGCATATTGTTTAGTGAGATAAATAAGACACACAGCTTAAATGTCACATGGTTTCTCTTATGTGAGAAACCCAAGTTATAAATAAACAGAAAAATGAAGTAGGAATTAGGGTGATAGATTTCACCTAAAGTCTAAATAAAGAGCAAAACAAAAGAGCTAGTAGGAAGTGGGGAGACAGATCTTTCTCAAATGGGAAGGGGATTAAGAGGTGGAGCGGAGGGGGAGGGAGCGGGGTTGGAATGAAATTATGATGCGTTCTGTACCTGGACCAGCTCTACACAGGGAGTGAAACGCTACACACTGCACACGTGAGCTAGTCAAAAAGAGCACAGCACAACTCCGGCTGCTGTCTAGAGTTTATGAACACAAAGAGCACACCCAGGAAATTACTTGCTGTTTATGCAGATCCCAGCGTCACATTGCATTAATTTTAAACCAGTTTCAAAAAATGACAATAATTAATTCATCATGTTTCCAGGTGAAAATGTTGCCAGAGGCAGTCAGTGCTGTTCAAGCATAAACCAAACACCCCACAAAGTCCAGGAGTTCAGTCCTTGCTGAGTTCCCCAGTACTTCCGGCTCCTCAGACCCGTATTAGTTTTCAGGAAATGCTTCTGCATTTCTATTTGCTTTATGGTATCCTTGTACCGGCTCGTGGTGTGTGCTGCCTGGGCCATGTGGTCTTCAAGTCCAGCAGATTTGTGCTCTTGCAAATTTCTAGTTGTTTTACACACAAACACGTTTAACTGCAATCATTACACCCTTGAAATAAAGATTTGTGTGTAGGGCTGCTTGCTTCCCTCCGGATGTTGGAACCACTCCACTTGAAAGTGCACTTTTGAGCGCACATACGTATGTATTATTTATTTAGTGGTACCGGAGATTGGACTCAGGGCCTCCTATCTGAGCTATATCCCTAGCCCTTAAATTTCTTTGTTTTAAATTTTGAGGCAGGATCTCACTGAGTTGCTCAGACTGTTCTAGAATTTGTGATTCTCCTGCCTCAGCCTCCCAGAGTGCTGGAATGAGAGCTGTGTGTTACCCCAGCCAGCTATGTGAGTGACTATTTTAACAGTCCATGGAGTAAAAGAATTTTTCATCTGAATTTTACTAATGAGCTGTCAACCCTTTCCAAATGTTTGGTTGAATATCAAAACGTGAAATTTATTTTCATCAGCAACATGAAATAATTGCTATTGTAAGGTTTTGCTTGTAAAATAGAACTGGTGTTGTTAACATTTTTTCTTTGTGGATAAACATAGGAGGAAATACGTTAGCTTTCTATTGTTTTTCGCCGTATTACCAAAGTCGGTATGGGAGAGCACATGTTTATTATCCCGTGCTCCAGATTAGAAATCCAGGCAGTATGCTTGCAATTCCCGCTCAGGGTTTACAGACACTCAAAGCTGCAGAAAGGAAGCTTCTGTAGCTCTGTGTACAGTTTGTTCTCCTCCGGGGTGCGGGGTCCTGAGGCATACTCCCGCCAGTGCTGGAGCAACACCGGGCCTGGCAGCTGAAGTGGGTTCCCTGCTCTCTTCTCTGTCCCCTTCCCGCCCCTCCCTTCCCTCCTCCCCTCCTCCTTCACTGCCTCAGCCTCCTAAGGTGCTGGGATCACATCCATGGCCCTCCATGCTCGGCAGTTGCCACCACTAGAGGTGACCCTTGGCTTCCAGCTGTGTGGCATTTTCCCAGCACAGCTGCTTATTTCTGGAGAACCAGCAGACACTGGCAGTGTGGGGAGTGAGTCCTCCACCGCAGGTGACCCCGCGGGGTCCCAGGCTTCCCTAGAGATCTGTGGCTTCATGCTTGATGGTTTGGGGGAAATCCCAGCACAGAACAGTTCCTGAGTCTGACTGCAGTGCGTGCCAAGCTGAAGACAGATGCACTGTCTTACCAACGCCCTTCCTCCCAGCCAGCCCTCTCTGTCCTCAACACCTGCTGGACACCAACTGCCTGTCCCCTAGCAGCCCTCGTGGCCCGCAGGCTGTGTGTGGGCGCTTCACGGGGGCCCTTCGGGTGGCTCCTCTGGGCCACCACAACCCCTCACTCAAAATAAAACGTGAACAGCTGGTGACGTGGGCTCCTGAGTGCGCCGTGGTGTGGGCCATGGAATACCGAGGGCCGGCCTCACTCTGAACTCTTGGTGATGCACAGGGCGCCCAGGGAGCTCAGGACTTGTTCTCAGGGCGGCCATGTTCTGGGGGGCGCCTGGGGGTGGAGAATACAAGTCCCCCACCGGCAAAGGCCCCTGCTTAGAGCACAACGGAAGGGAGGAAACAAGCCCAGCACCCTGGCACGTACACCCCCAATTCATGCATTTGAAAGGGCAGAGGCATAAGTTCCAGCATAGCCGGGCAATTTTGACTTATCAAGAGCCAGTCTCAAAATAAAAAATAAAAAAGGGCTGCAGGGGTAGCCCAACGTGAAGGGTTCAGTTCCCAGCCCTGAGAAAGAAAGGGCAGCGGAGAACTCACCAGAGGGTTAGAACGGCGGTGGCTGCCTTTACAGATCTGCCCAGCACAACGGGCAATATGTGTGACGTATCTGACAGCACTGACTCTGAAGTGTTCTTCTCCCTCCCTCCCTCCCTCCCTGCCTTCCTGCCTCCCTTCCTTCCTTCCTTCCTCCCTGCCTTCCCTCCTTCCTTCCTTCCTTTCTTCCATCCTTCCTTCCTTCCTTCCTTCCTTCCTTCCTTCCTTCCTTCCTTCCTTCCTTCCTTCTGTGAAGACTTAAGCCTGCATGTGTAGTCCCGCAGTGCTGTTCTGCAGCTGCAGCTGGGGTTGCCAGTTCAGGGAGAGCTCAGCACTCGCGTAAGAAGAGAAAGCTTTTGGGGAAACTATGCAGGCTGGAAATGAAACAGGAAACGAAAGGCGAATGCAACAACTACATCAGTCTGTTAAGAACAGTGAGAGGTGGCTTGTTTAGGCAGGGCAGCAAACGGCTATGGAAAAGGCTGAGATATTCTTTAGCACAGCACTTGGGAATCCCCTCCTGACGTTCCGTGATGTGCGCCCCCGTCACCAGCAATCTGTGGAAATCCTTCTCTCTCCCCAGAGTGCAGAGAGGCGGGCTGGGATGGTCCAGCGGCATCCAGTCTGGTAAGAAGTGACATGCACTGCTCTCTGCAGTGTGGGCAGCAAGCTTGAAATCGAGGAGAACGGGTCAGAAAGATCCAGAGGGAACCGATCAGCACCTGCACAACTTGGGTAAAATGATATAGTTGGAGAAGGAGAGGGGGGCAGGAAAGATTCTCCTTTTCTGACCTAGGTAGCAGGGTGCAATGGATAACACGCAGGAGGAAGCAAGGGACATGGACTGACCTCCAGGCAGGGTGCCGAGCTTGGGGAAGGGAGAGGTGCTCAGGTAGCGGTAGCAGTAGACAGTTGGGTACAAAACACGAAGTCTCAGGATAATGACCAACAAGTAAATAGGTTAAAAGAATCATCAGTGAATACATAGTAATGAAAGTCTCATCAAGAAGCAAGTAAAATAATAGGGCATCCACGACAGGCTTCTGAGAAATGGTACAATTTTAAGGATAATACAGGAGAAAGAAGCCTGCCACAAAGCCACCCCTGAAGCTAACTAGAGACAATATCGTGGAGGACAAGGGGCGCAGGGATCAAAGCCGACTGGAGACACATGTCCAGGAGGACAGGAGGCCACTGGACCGAGTGCTCCTGGAGAGCAAGGTCCTGTAAACCAAGTGTCCTGACTGGCTGGGCCTGTGAGGACTCCTCTGATTTGCAACTCAACATTGAGGCATTTAAATGAAAATCTTTATCCTTTCCCTGGGGCAAGACAATTGATGGCTAGATGGAAGTAACAAAGGAGAACGTCCCTGGGCTGCTGTTAGAATGCAGCAGCCGAGCACCCAGGGGAGCTGGGAGGAGGAAGGCCCTGGCTCCAGGATTTGCTGCCCACAGCTCCCCACGGAGACCCTGCAATGAATCACTTTTAGACCCCTGAGAATGGGAGCAGGAAACCAGGTCAAAGTCTGAGCTGGAGACTGAGAGATGAACCGAAAGAGGTGATGACACTACATATCTGAGGGGACCCCAGGGGGATCAGAGAAGTAGGAGTGGACTCACCTGGGGGAAGCACTATTGGCCCTGGGCAGGAGGAATGCAGCTGCATTCTCAGTTATGTTGTGTGGTTCTCCTGATCACAACACAAACACAAGTAAATAGACAAATGTTCTTTATAAATGGAAGTATGTACACTGGTATTTGTATTATGCAATTTAAAATTACGAGGGATGATGTCATGGTTCCTTGTGAGGTGTCACCTTGACTGGAGTGAAAACGGCCTGGTGGATAAGCAAGCCCTGGCCCTGTCTGCGGATGATTGACACGTTTGCCAGAAAACTGAGGGGAAGTCCCACCCTGGGGGTGGTGGCACCATCCAATAGGCTTGTAGCCTGGGCAGATTGAAAAGGAAAGGAGGAGGATGCGTTGGGTTTGTGGAGAAGCTCCAGTCTTCGCCATTGTCTTTGCACACTGCAATCCAGTTTCTTCAGCATCAGCACAGATTCTTCGCCTTCTAATGCAGACTCTTGTGACGCAGACTCACATGGGTGATTCCGGGAGCTTTCAGGCTCCGGGCTTCTGACTGCTCTTGGACCCCTGGGTCTCCACAGAGACAGCCAGTTTGGGTTCTTCCTGCTCCAGTCCCATTGATGGCCTTGTGACTTTTCACCTCTGACCCTGTACCCTGGCCTAAGACATCCTGCTGTGTAACTGTACATATATTTATATGCATCTGTTCCCCTAGAGAGCCCTACCACATACAGAGGGAGTTCCACAGAGACAATCTAATGAGCAATGATCTCAAATATCACATCTTACAGAGAACAAAAACAAACATGAGTAAGGCCATTGGAGTAAAGGCAGAGACAACAGAGACAAGGACACTGAGAGCCTCCGGCAGAATCCCAAGGTCCCCAACCTCATGTGTCTGCTTTGCACAGCTGGCTGCCTCTGAGAATGAATTTAAGGGTCTAATTTTACCACAGAAAATGGGTCATTGTGCTCCACGGAGCTTGCAGTGTGCGTTCATGGTTTTCCCTGGGGCAGTCTGCAGGACTCTTCACTGGGCTCGGTCCCTCTCTGTTTCACAGATGCTGCCTGAGTCTCCATCCAGGTAGACAATAATCTGAGGCCCAGCTTCTCCTCCACATGGCCTGCCTGTCCACCTGGGCCTTCTGTCTCTGCTGCTCTGATTAGACTTTATTCGGTCCAACCACAGCCCAAGATCCGTGTGACCACATCTTCCCTGACCCTGGCTTGGCTCCTAGCGCCCCAGACTGGAGCCACCTTAGCCTCATCTTGCAGGTACCTTCCCCAGCTCAGCTCTCAGGCCTCCTTACCAGATCTGCTCGCAGGAGGTTTCTAGGAGAAGATGTAAGATCATTTTGATCTGATTTGGGATAGCCAAGCGCTGAGCCAGAGAAAGGGATCAGAATGGTCAGCGGGCAATCGTAGCTACAGTGGGCAGCCCTGGCTGAAATTTTGTGCAGTGTGAGAGGAGCATTTCCGAGCCACTTCTCACAGAGGGTCCTGGAGAGCAACCAGCTTGCTTGATGCCCTGGGCATAGTGCAGACTAGAATGCTGGTGTGCAGTACGCTCACCATTTGTCATTTTGAATGTGACATACAAAGAGGTTATGACTATCTTTGCACTCCTCGGCAGCAGTCACTGTGTTTCTGATCACACTTCATGAAGACACTCAGGAAAGAGGACTCCAGAGCTGCTTTAGAAGGTGGCAGTGATGGGATAAATGTGTTCAAAGCAAGGAGGATGATTTTGAGGATAATTAATGACAATATCTTTTACTGTGATACCTTTTTATTTAAATAAGCACGCACTGTATTTGCTGACCAGCCCTCGTAATTACTTGGACTTCTAGAGGACCATGTGCTTGTGACTGACATCCTATATGACCTGGTTAACCAGCGGTGTTTTACCAAACAGAAAGAGAATTGGAGATGCCACATAATTCAGAAGGGTACCACACCCCTGCTCTGTGAAGGAAAGTGCGCTAGCTTGCCTCAGGGAGAAAGCGCAGGGCTTGGGGTGGACAGTGAGCTTCTGGGGCTGCCCTGGCCTCATGCACAAAGCCCCTAGCAGCAGTGGACACCGAATCTCTCAGGACACACAGCCCTTGTCCTGCCATGTTTTATTTCTCAATCATTTAGTTCTTTTCTACCCATTCTGTGCTCCCATGATACCTATGCCTGTGAACTTTCTTCAAGATATCCACTCACTGCATGCGGACACCACCCTAGGTGTCATCACAGTACAGAGGATATGGACTCCTGTTACTTCCTGTCTGCTTTAGTGGAAATTCAGAAACTGACAAATGGTGACTGACTAAGAATTGAAGGTAAGTGTGCCGTAAATTCTCAACAACATGGAGAATGTTCTCACAAATTTAGGAGGAACAATAATAACAACAATAGTGTAAATTTAAAGACCTTATCTTTTATTCAATGTGTTTCTCTTTGTATGTATTCATTTATATTCTCTCTGTACATATTCATACATATTCCATATATTATATATATTCTGTCTGTACACATTCATATATATTCTATAATTCATATGTATTCTGTCTGTATATATTCACATATCTAGTCTATATTTTAATATATATTCTCTCTATATGTATTAATATACCTTCTATCTATATTCATATATATTCTATATATTTTTTCTACTTTGATGTATATTCTCTCTATATATGTTTCTCTACTTTTTTTTTTTGTGGTACTGGAGATCGAACTCACGACCTTGCGCTTGCCAGGCAGGCGCTTATGCCACTGAGCTATATCCCCAGCCCCTTATTTCTCTACTTTGATGTAGGTAAATTAAAACAGTATATTACCCTCCATGGGGATGGGGGAAATTATTTGTCTTTTGTATATTTACTGATTAAAATTGTTCTTTTGTGACTTTATGCTTTTATATATATATATATATGTATATTATATATATTCATTAGGTAGTGAATACATATATTCTACCTAAAAGCAGTCCCTGCTGTCCTGTGCCTCTATGCCCTTTATGAAAGATTCAGCATGTGCTCCTTTCTTTGAGGCAGCTGGAGGTGCAGAGGTTTCTCATCTCCACAGGACGGCGTTGATAGCTCTGATGTCCTGAGACTATCAGTGGCTCTTTCTGAGACAAAACAAACAAGCTGCTGCCATTGACATTTTACCATAATACACACACAATTATAAATTTATCCATCTCAGATCCACATTCTGAGAGTCAATGAGTTGATGCAAGCACATGGGAGATGTGGCTACAGGATGAGTGTAGAGGACCATCGAGGGGACTCTTCTTGAAGGAGCAATTGTCCATTCTGGCTGAGTCTGACCCTATTTCCATGTATTGATATGTACAGAAATGGCTAGGACCCTTTCCTTATCCCTTCAGTTTGCTTTAAGCAATGCATACTGGTCCAGCCAAAGTGCTCATGGTGGTCTTTGAAGGTGGCAGGGATGTTTCCCCAGACCCCTGTTGTTCCCACGAGTGATCTGGGATGAGGTGGGATGTGTGAGCCAGTGCTCCATGCGGTCACCTGGGAGTCTCCAGATAGAGGCTATGACTTCCTGGGGCTTGAAGATCACACATCAGAGCTAAAGCATGGACCCCAAAACATTAGCTACTGTCTCAATTCTGCATATCCTTCTCGTTGCATATGGCAGAGGTGATTCCAGGCCTCCTACCTGGCCCAGCTTATGGCACTTACGTACTTCCAGCCACTCTCACAGTCACTCATCCCCCAGCCACTCCCTTCTTCACAAATGAATAAAATCTGGGTTTGGTCCCGGGTAAAGGCCTTTGTCCCAGATAGCCATCACTGCGCTGGACTCAGGATCCACCCCCCTTGATTCCCCATTGTTTTCGATATATAACTGTGTCTTTACTCTGTGGGTTGCACTGGAAGTGGTACATTGGAATTCACTAGAAGTCCAATAACTTTTCCCTGGGATTACAAATTTAAACTTCCTGGGCTGGGACAAGGACTGAGAAGGGCTTCGTATAGCTGAGCCCGGCTTCTCTGGGTGGTTTTCATGGAGAACTCTGCGCCTGCCTCGGTACTGCGTACAGGACAAGCATCTGGGTGCCTCTGTGCCTTGCATCATTCCCCGAAAGCCGTGCTCTGAACACTGTTTGGATCATCTGTGTGAGTGCCCCAATTATATCATTTTATAGTCATGGTATCTGAAACTGTTTAACACCTTATACCTAAAATTTGGAAAGTCTACATTGGACTTCAGCCAAGTTGAAGCACTGGGCAAAGAGATGAATTGAAAGGCTCTGGGTTATGTTTCAAACCAAGTAAGCAAGAAATTATCTTAGTGTGGGCAGAATTAGTTTTCATATAGAGAAAAACCACCTAAGAATTTCCAGTGTCCCACAGTAAAATGAATCAGTGGCATTGTACCTCGAAGAACATCTAAGCAGAGAAGATACTGTGATTTCAAAACAGGGTTATAATGAACAAGATGAATCACTTGGCCGGAGAAGTGTAATCCCGGAATGGCCATGAGTATTGTTTCCTCTTTGGAAGAGATAAAAATACTGGCTAAATTTAGGAGACAAGATGAGGATTTCAACTTGCCGTTAGAAAAGGAGATACAGAGTTATCAAATGATACTGAATTTAAAAAAAACAACAGGTTCATAACAATGTGAAAATTTTTACAACTTTAAAAAGTATATCCTTCTAATATATTGTGCTCACACACAACTCTTACAAAAATAGCTAGTGTTACAACATTTCAGAAGGATGCTTGCCTGTAATTTTCTTGTTATTTCTGCAGAAATCCTGGTGATGTGGCATTTAGTGCAGTCAAGAATCCACACCATCAGGAACCCTGGTTGTGTGCGGAGATCACCTTCCAGGGTCTTTCTTGTTCAGTCTGGGCCACTGTCCCGAAGAAAGAACCTCACTCTTGAGCACAGCCTTCCCCACCAATGTGGGGGACCCAGCAGCAGATTTCACAGAAGAAACTGGAGGTAGATCGTGTAGGAGGTAGAGGTGCAGCATGCGGAAAGTAAGTAACAAAATGATACCACAGAATCCCAGAAAAAGCACAAGGATTTGAGAATACATTATTAACTACATTTTCTCTGCTTTGATGTAAGTAAACTCGCACAGGACATTACCCTCTATGGAGATGGGGAAATTATTTATCTTTTATATATTTTCTGATTAAAATTATTCTTATGTGACTTTATTTATGCCTTAGCTTATAGTTCATATTTCAGATCACCTTTCGCTTTTTTATATTATACTTTTAGAGAAAAATAAGTTTCCTGCAAGAAAGATACATTTTGATTTTGATAAGAGAGCAGAGAATGAAATACAGGATTTGAGTACTACTTTTTACCTTATCATTTAAGATAATAGAGTTAGTGATAGCAAGACAAAAATTTGTCTTGAACGTCCGTCTTACAGAGAATGGATAACTTTCTGGAGCTAAATTATCTCTAAAAATCATTCCATCATGGCTGACAAAGGTCACATCAGATTGAATGTTTTTCTGTTATCCTGTCCCATTTTTTTCTTGTAAGGGTAAAAAGAACCAACATTATAATTTTACATGTATATAAAATCATATATAAATACATGTAATTAATTTAATTATATGTAAAATTTTTATGTACACATGTAAAAGTTGTTGAAGACCAACTGGAAGGGATAATAATGTAAATTTAAAAGAGGGTCCAACATGTGGCCAATGAAACATAGGGTCTATAAAAGTGGTACTCTATTTTACCAGAAATTTGAAGTATTTATATGTATAAAAGGAATACAATGTGTGTACAAAGGAACCAAATATTAAGACTATTTGTCTTAAGATATTTCGGTTTTTAGGTTTTTTGTTTTTTTTTTTTGTTTTTTCTCCGGTACCAGGAACCAAACTCACGACCTTGCGCTTGCCAGGCAGGCGCTTTGCCGCTGAGTTAAATCCCCAGCCCCCAGATATTTCAGTTTTTAGATTGTCATCTATTTTTATTGAATTCTGAGAAGCCAATTTCCTCATCATTTTCTATCTGAATAATCAGCACCCTAACCTTTTATTCCTTTCAGACACACACACACATATTTAACTATGAAGAGATGCATGTATATATGTGTGTACATACACACATTTTTATATAAATCTTTAATCTTTTCTTCATATATGTGTCCAAATAATAAGTAATTTAGCATAATTTGCATTTTGTTTTTTGGAAAAGCTCATTATACTGTATTCTTGCTCTTTTGCTTTCCTCTGGATGTTATTTTAATTCAGTATCTTACAGCGGAAAGTTCTTGGTCAGCGTTGTTAGAAGAGGAGGTGAATCATTCACTGGGAACAGAATATGTTCTTCTGTTAAATAATTGCCATGAAAACTGATTTAATAATCTACTGGAAGCCGGATAGGTTTTCTGGGTTATTTCTTCACAGTCTTCTGCCAACATTGTCTTATAGTCTGGGGCCAATCTGCTATGACTCTTCTTGTGTCTTCCTCCAGACATGCTATCGCTCTGACACAGGGTATAAACGTCACTCTTACTAAATAGCGCCAAATAACTTCAACAGTTCCTGTATGTGTGTCTCCGTCAGTCTATATTCTAACACTATTTAAGAGACATTTTCATTTTTACTACTTCTAATGCAAGCAGAAGAATATTACTTCTGGGTTTTATTTCAATTGCCCTGATTAAAAAGCATTTTTAAAAATTGCCTTACCCTTAGCTGCTTGTGTTGCAGATAGTATTAAACAGTATTTAATCTAAGAAGTGTTATGAACAGGCTTTTCACAGTTCAGCAAAAAGATACTATATCTTGTATCTAGAAATAAAGGCCAATAATAAATTTAGATTAATCAAAGCACAAATGTAAGGATACTGAATTTATTTAGATGAGAAATTTGAGTTGAACTCTACTTACACTATGTGGAGAGAAATATATTTCACTCTCATTTATAAAATAGATATTTGTTCTTGATTATAGCCATTTTATACTATGTGATGTAAGAAGCCACTAGTAAAATATTACTTCATATTTTTGCAGTGGTTGTTTCTTCTATTCTAATTGTTCTACTAGAGCATATTTTGTATGTTTTATGTGACAAGCATTTTTTAGATAAAGTGTAGATATTACCTTCTATCCTAGTTCCCTTGTTAAGAGTAGACATGTATGTTACATAACATTTGCCATGCAGAATTCATCCAGCAGAGTTAAGAGGTCCTTTCTGCCAGGAGTGTGGGGGTGGGTTTAGTAGGACCTGGCCCTTGCTGAGTGGCCACAATGGAATCCTCAGTCAATCAGACAGGAGAAGGGCTCTTGGCCTCCTGGGTGACAAGCTCAGAGACACAGAAAGCCACAGCCTGAAAATACCAGGAGCAGTCACCATCTGTTCATGCCAGCAGGAAGTGGATGAGCAAATTATACAAAATCCAGCTCACCTAACCTCAGGAGAAACATTTGCTATCACAGCCTCCTCCGTCTTACATGAGGTATTCAGTTTTAAACTGAATGAACTAAACATCAGTGCAAGATATGAAAAACATGTACTATATTGCATTAAGTGAAAGCCAGAAGAATTGTACAAGGGCTGGGGATGCAGCTCAGTGGCACAAGGACCTACCTGGGAAGTGCAAGGTCCTGAGTTTGGTTCTTGGTACCAAAAAATGTTGTACAGATAAAACTAATACCACAAAATAGTATCTGCATAGTAGAATGAACAGAATGAGATGTGTCTGTCTTGATGATCGCATCAGGACATGGTGATTTTTTTCATCTTTTTCGGTTTTACAAAGTTTAGCAGTCAGTGAAATCCAGACAACTGTTAGGACTCAGTCACTGATCCAAGGCCACAAACTGAGCCACATAACCCAAACCACGTTTCAATTCAAACATGCTCATTAGTAATCAATGCCACAGTAAGACCTGCGACCCAAGCTGAGGCTTCAGAAGTGCTGCTTGCATGCTGGAACTTGGTTAGAGACTCGAAGGTGGGCAGGGGGTGGGGCTGGAGGTTACAGAAGGTTTAGGATCATGTCAGATTGGTGTCAGTGTTTAAGAGACCAGGTACACTAATTCTTGATGCATCCCTGGCAAGAGCTGGTTTCATTTTTGCATCACTTGCATTTACCATTGATCTATGCCCCTCTCTTCTTGATCTCCAACAATATCCCCAAGGAATTTCTTAACCATTGGTGGTGGAACTGTGGCACATATGTCGGTTATTATTCTTTTCAGATAAAAGATGTTAATGTATGAGCTGTTTTGTCTTCAAGTTTCATTGCAGGGTTGGCCCTTTGCAATAATTGGGTTTTGGGTTGCAGCTTGAGCACCTGTCTCTCAAAGCTTTGGGTTGCCACATAAAGGTGCTATGTACTGGTTGGCTTAGACAATAGAAATATGCCTTCTTACAGTGATGGCAGAGAGAAGCCTGAGCCCAACATGCCATCAAGGTTGGTGTCTTGGTCACTTTCCTTCCCTGGGACAAAATATTTGCCCTCAAAACGTACAGGAGGAGAGGTTTATTTATGTTCACAGTTTCAGAGGGCTCAGTTCACCTTCTGAACTGATAGAGTCACCTGTTTCCAAAGCAGAAACACGGTGGGAGGAGATGATAGGAGAACGCTGCTTATCCCATGGCAGCCAGTAATTAAAGGCAAACACGGTGCTGAGGAGAAGAACGCACCCTTCCAGTCACACCCCAGTGACCACCTCCAACCAGGCCCGGCTCCTTCACAGCACATTTAATTATGAACACATCACCGGATGAATCCACTGATCAGAACAGCACCCCATGTTCCAGCTGTCTTCCAAAAGCCACACCTCTGCATATGAGAGACTTGGGGGCCTTCTAGACCTAAACCTAAGTCAGCTCTGTGAAGCCTCTGCTTTCAGTTTGTAGAGAGGTGTCTGTTTTCTGGTGGTTTTCTGGTTCTGGGTCCCAGTCTTCTCCTCCAAGGGCATCAGTCGTATCAGATAAAGTCCACTCCTATGGCCACATTTTAACTCAAGTCTCTTTAAGGGACTTGTCTCTAAGTACAACCACATTGTAGTTATCCTTGGGGGTTGGTATCTAACATTTGAATTTTCAGATGACACAGTTCAACTCACAACACAGACCAGTCATTCCACTGTTGTAACGGACAAAGTGTAACAAACAAAAGGAAAATAAACTTTTAGTTTAGGAAAGTTTCAGTACTGAGGTGCTGTAGATGAACTGCAGGACAACAGGGGCAAATGGCGTGATCCCTGAGTCCGGAGAAGCAGCAGCAGGGGTAGGGAGGTGGGAGGCTGGGCTCAGATGTGCGGCTCTGGTCACACGGATGCAGCACTTTTAATTAAGTTGGATCAGTGCACAGCGTGGCAGGCAGGAGAGCTCTGGAGAAGGTTAGCACACACACCAGAGAGAGGAGAACTTCCTCCTTCTTCTCTAAGGCCCCATTTTAATAACCTTAATCTAATGTATTTTTGTGTTTCAGCTCTTGATTTGTAAAGAAAATCAATCTGTGGAAATCAAACCATCTACCTGGAAACTAGAGAGAATTTATTACAGATAAAAGTTTACACTGCATCAGATTCTTTTTTTCATGCAATTTAGTCCATATCATTAATATTCCAAGTTGTCTTATGCTTAATCCCCAAAGGAATTAGGTGATCCCAATCCTTGATTGCATTGGCGAATGACACATTCACTGAATATTCCCATTACAATTATGAAATGCAAATTCCTACAGCACAATATCAATTGAAGAAATAGTCTCCTATTTAGCCTTCTCTTGAGGCAAATACAGTCTCCCTTCAAACACATAAGAATGTGAATGGTTGACCTGAGATATCTTCTATGAACGCCATTGCAGGCAGATATACATGCATGGACTATACGATCTGTAGCAATATCTTCAGGAAAAAAGGAGGAATCACTTCTAAAAGTTATTGCATTCTGATAGTTTGAAATTCATATGCATCACCTTTCCTACACAACTACATATGTTAGGTTTATGTCTCAAACACAGTGACTAAAATTTAGTACTTCTCCTTTCAACACCTGGAAATCAAGGAGAAAAGGAGAAAAGAAAACTCAACTCTATTTTTATAACAGGAGAGAAATTGACACTTTTTATACATAACATAAAAGGGTAAATGGTTCCAAGAAAGGAGGGCCCTGCAGGAGGAAACTGAGAAGAAAACCCATGTGAGAGAGAATAATAATTCAGAGGGCACAAGGCAGGAAGGCTAGGAGCAGTGCCCTCCCTCAGGAGCAAGGCCAGGTGCCCGCGGAGGACCTTCCACTGCGTGTGACGCAGAAGTCACCAGTGTGCCTGGCCTAAGGGATGCAGACCCACAACAATCACACACACTGGCCGCAGACCAGCAGCAGCACGCCTGCGCTTCTCCCTGGAAGAGTAACAAGAGAGCAACAGCCAAGTTCAGTTTGCAGAGAGTAAAATAAGTAGCTAGAGAAGTTTCCTGCGGCAAAACTGGACAACTTGCAATGTGACCCTGGACTTCTCATGCTCCAGAAACTTCCTCCAAGCCAGATCTGGACAAATTTTGCACTGAGAATAAATAATATTTTCTAGAAAGGGAAAGAAAAGAGCATCTGTAAGACCAAACCAAAAAGGGAAAAGTGCAGAAGAAGGGAGAAAAAGTACAGGCAAGCCTACTGGTAGACCCTCCATGGAAAAGTGTTAGAAGGCACTTTCAGGGTAAGAGCAAACCTGGGCTCTGAGTGTTATAAGGATGAGTCAGTCACACCTGTGGACAGGACAGTGGAACACACACAGCAATCCAGAAAGAAAAATGAGGAAACTCATCATCCAAATAACAACAAACAAGGAAAATATTTCAGCATTACTAAATGTTTCATAAGTACAGTAAAGGCAGATAGATAAGCAACAACTCCCAACTTGAAACAATTTAAAAATAACTTCAGACAAAAAATGCATGTCTATTATATACTAAAATTGTAAATTACCACTTTGAAAAGTAACTGTTCCAGATTAGATGACTTGAATATTTTTTTTTTCAGTGCTGGGAATTGAACTCACAGCCTTGCACTTGCTAGGCAGGCACTGTGTCACTGAGCTATATCCCCAGCCCTGGATATTTTTTCTATAAAATTAAAATATCCAAACACACAAGACATTCCATGTTCTATGGACAAAAGCTCAGTGAGTTATCACATGTGATTATCACCTAGCATGAGAAATGAGACACAACCAGACTCCCAATATTTTAGTCCTTTCTGGCCCTCCAAAGTAAGCCATTCACTGAAGTGGAGCATAGCAGCCTGGTCCTGCCCATTCGTGAGGCTTTGTGAGTGCACTTCCTGTGCATCGATGTGTTATTCTGTGTTTTGATTCTTAATCACAAGTATTTGAAGGATTTGTAGTTCTTGTCACAAGGTCCTCAGATATATAATTCTGTTTATCGCTGTGTGTTATTCCCATCCAGTGACTCTCTGGTAGCTGATTTCTTCTTTCTAATTTTTGCAGCCATTTGGACAGATTTAATCCATTTGCTGCTCCAAATCCTGTAGCCAGGAGCATTCGCATGTAGCATGTGCTGTAGAGGTATGTGGATTACTTCTGGTGATGTATTTTATAACTGGGAAAAGATAAGCTACATTGTGACTTCAGAGAGAGTGACAGCTTTGGGGCTGTTACTGAAATCAATAATACGTAAATGAAAGATTGGTTTCTTACAGTAATAAATTTTCATAAAAAGTATCATAAACCAACTAGAAAAAAAATTCACAAGAGTGTACAGACAATAAATCTTAAGAACAAAAGGACACATTTTTAAAAAGGTATTGTGCTCCTGCCGATTAACTTCAAAAATAACCATTAGAGGGATGAGTAAATACGTGGGCAGGAAGAGAAGTTGTCTTCCCGTCCCTAGTCCCCACTGTGGGGGCAGAGATCCCAGGGCTGCGTGTGTAGGAAGAGTCGTGGGCAAATGGTCTATGCGATTCTAAGAATACACCAAAACTTGGGGCTGACACATGGATAATCTCTTGTTGTTTTCAACTGAGAAGTTGAAATATTAATTAACCCTACCTTAAGAAAACTGTGACTGTCAGCTCACAGCCCCTTCCTCTGGCTGTGCTAGACTGAGGAGTGATATTTATTTAGGTCACCGATTTATCCATGCAGACAGGCGGGTTCAGCTGCGCAATTCTATGCTTTGAGAATGATTCCGTCATCAGACTCTAAAAAAGAATTCCCCATCAGACTATCTGATTCTTAATAATAATAAGAACGGTGGAGTTCTGGCATCAATTGTGCATAACCCCGGGGAAGAATGGAAGTTGGAGCCGTCAAACAAAATCAGTTTAACCTCATAAGGAGAGAGCTCCGACACCTTCAGGACGGAAAGGTTATTCTCTCAAGATGACGAGAGACTGCCGCCTCTGCCTCGCCTTGTCTCAGGCAGAGACGAAGAGAAGGAAAACTCAACGGACTTCAGAGTGTGGGAGAAGCTTGAAGCAGGAAGTAAAGCTGGACTGGTCTGAATGAGGCTTGAAATAATCCAGGTTCTAATTCCTTTACCCTGATTAGACAATTGCATGTATTAGTTACACATAGTTTGGGAAATACAAAACGATAAAGGAAAAATATCATTCCTACATTCCCACCAGTTTAGGAATATCCAATCCATGTAATAACCAATAAAAGTTAATGTCCAATAAAAGTAATATGAAATGACTGTAAATTCATAAATTATAATAATGTAGCATATATCATCTTTTTAATAAATTTATGTAATAAATATTTCTGAAGTGAATAGAATATTTTAAAACTACATTGTTAAAATTATTTTCTACACATGTATAACTGTGATTGATATATAATCGTTTCTTCTGAGCACTTGGGTAGTATTTACTTGTCCCTTCAGAAATAAAAATTTGAACGATAACTTTACATTTGCTTTTGTGAAATTCTAACTGTGATGTTCAAATAGTCTGAAGATTTCAAAATAGTTGATATAAGTAGTGTGCAGATTGGATCTTTAAAAATTCACTGTACACTTAGTTTTAGAGCAGTTTCAGGATCACAGAGTTATTGAGCAGAAACTAGAACTCCCACACGCCCCCTCCCACCCTCCTCACCAGCATCACAATGGTGTGTTTGCAACAACCAGCGCCTCCCATCGTGCTGCCCAAAGCCTGCGTCAGAAGGGGGGCTCCGGGTCTTGTGCGCTGTGAATCTGAACAAGTCAGCAGGGGGTGCTCACCCTCAGGGCATTGTGCATATCATGGTTTTCCTTGGCAGCCTACACATCCCCTGCACTACACCAACTCCTCTCTCGCCCTCCTTTATCCCCTGGTCTCCACAGTGAGTCTTTCCTCTGTCTCATAGTTTTGCCTTTTCCAGGATGTCAGTGATTGGAACCCCACAGCTGTCCCCTGGACAGGTAGGCTTCCTTCTCATCATAAGACACATTCAATTTAGCCCACATCTTTCCATGGCTTCAAACTTGCTTCCTTCTAAAACTTAATCATATGCCATTGTGTGGGTGTGTAATGGCATTTTGTACTTCCGCTTACTGAAGGACATCTTGGTCCCCTCTGAGTTTTGGTAACTTACCAACAGAGCGATGCTGCGGTTACCGAGTGGCTCCAAGCACCCACTTTCCTCTAGTCTCCAACAGCGAAGTGCAAAAAAAAAAAAAAACCTCTACTCGCTGTTCCTAACTTTGCTCAACAGTTGATCTGAAAATCCTTCTTGAAAAAACCTATAGAGGTGAGAGTGAATCACGCATCACGTCTCACCAGGGACACAAGGGTGACACTTGTCTGAAGGCTGCGTTTGCCTGAGCAACAATCAGGGCTTGTGTTAGTGTGCTCACACATTCGTCATGGAGGTTTTGTGTTTTCTGTGCTCTCCTTGCATAAAATATGGTTCCAAGGAAAATTAGTGATATCGCAGTAAAGATAAGAGGAAAACTGTGAGAACCACAATAGAGCTAAAGAGAGAAGTCATTACAGAATTTGTGAAAGTCCTAGAAAAATGAATTCATATGTGTGAGTTTTGGGCCCTAGAACCAATTATTTGGTTTTGCATTGTTTCCTGTGGGAGCAATATGTTCAGTTCTTGAACTTTTTGGTATTCAAACACTAATTTCGTGCTGAGTTTGACAACTGAGGTATCCTGTACAGCTCCTAGGCATCTCTGTATGCAGATTTTCGTGTGAGCACAAGTTTTCAACGGCTTTGGGTGAATGCTAAGGAGCATAATTACTGGACCATAGGTAAAAAGTGTGCTCATGTTTGTAAACTATTGGTATTTTCCAAAACTATTGTACCATTTTTCATTTTCATTAGCAATTAATAGTAATTCTTTTTGCTCTACTTTCAATCCAAAATTTGGTGCTGTGTTGTGTATATTTTGGATTTTGTCCATTCTGATAGGGACATGGTGATAATTCATGGCCATTTTCACTGGAACTTTATATTTTCAAGATACAAACATCTTCTCTTACAGATATTTGACATCTGAATATTTTCTTCGTTAGGGCCTGTTCAAATCTGTGTTCTATTTTTATTTTTGTTCATTTTCTTACTGTTGAACTTTAAGATTACTTTGTTATGGTTTAGTTAATGCCGCATTATCTAATAGGTAGTTTACAAAAATATTCTTCTAGTATGTGGCTTTTATTTTTATCCTCTTGATAGTGTCCCTCACTAACCAGAATGTTTTTAATTTCAGTGTTGTTCATCTTGCCAATTATTTATTTCACTGGTCGTGACTTTATTTTTGCAATTAAAATATTATCAAATAATCTCAAGTCATCTAGATTTTCTCCTGTTCTGTCATCTAGGAGTTTCAGAGGTGTCTTTAGCATTTAGGTCCATGTATATTTCTAGATAAATTTTCCAAGAGTGCTAGGTCTATGTCTCTATTCGTTCATTTGAACGTGGATACCCATGTGTTCCATTTGTTGAAAAGTCTGTCTTTTTAATGGAATGGTCTTTGCTCCTTTGTCAAAGATGAGACGATTGGAGTTGTCTGAGCTTATGTCTGGGACATCCATTGTATCTGCTTGATCGAATTGCCTTTTCTTTCAGCAATGCCAGACTGTTGTGATTACTGGAGATTCATAGCAAGTCTGAATGTTAGGCAGTTAGTCCTCTGCCTTTGGTCTTTTTTCAATTTTATTTGGCAATCTGAGTCTTTTATCCTTCCAAATGAACCTGAAATAGTTTTTCAGTATGCACAAAATAGCTAATTGGGATTTTACTGCAATTACATTGAAACTAAAAGTCAACTTCAGAAGAACTAGTGTCTTGATAACAGTATTTCTAATCGTGATATGGACTATCCACCCATTTTACTTATTTCTTTGGATTCTTTCACGAGAGCTTTTCTGTTTCAGTCATGTAACCGTGGCATCTATATTGTGAGACTTACAGCTAGCTATTTCTTTATGAGATGTGCTCCTGTAAATGACATTATGATTTTACTTTGAAATTCCACTTTATAATTGCTGGTGGGAGCAATACATTTTTATTAACCTTGTATCTTCTAAGTGTGCTGCAACTGCTTGTTAGCTCCAGCAATTTTTGATTTTGTTGCTGTTCTTTCAAATTTTCTGTGCAAGCAAATATGTTACCTACAAAGAAGACAGCTTTATTCCTTCTGTGTCTATTAACTAACTGTTTCCATTTTTGTCTTAATTTTCACTAGGGCTCCCAGCAAGATGCTTTGAAGAAGTATTTAGAGGTGACAGTTTTGCCTTGTCTCTTAGAAAAAGAGGTTTAATGTTTTGCAAAGCTCTTATTTATACTTGATTTTAATCCCTAGTTACAGATAGGCGCATTTTTAATCCACTTACTTGTTCTGTGTTGCTAGCTAGGCATATTCGTGTACTCGTAGGTACCTTTATTATCACCCATTTCAACGAGCGGCCTTTGCATTCATCTGTTCATTTTTTTTAACAGCAGCATCAGGCTTTTGAAGAAGTTTTTAAAATTCCTTAGAATGCCACTATATGTTCTACCAGATGATTTAACACATACAGATAGTATAAGAAGAACTTTGAAATTAAAATTTTACTGCTCAGTGTTACCATTTTAATACATTGATTTCTCTCTATAAAAAGTCTTTAAAACACGTGTTATACAACCACACATATTCCATATAAACTAAATTTATAAATAATTACACAACAATCTCAAACATTCAGTACTGCTTACCTTTTAAATTAAAAAAAAATCCATTAATGTAAACTTTTGTTATAAAAATTTATGACAGGAATATTTTAATGTTTAGAATTACTTTAGTACAATTAATTACATAATGGAGAGGAAATTAACTATGAATTGCAGTACTTCTTATCTATTTCTAATAGAAATCTGTGATACCCCTCATGTAGAACACTTCCTTAATTCAGTAAAAATATCAATTAAACAAGAATCCAAAATAAGTACATCAGTCACAGATGCAATGTCTGGCAAATAACAGGCATTTGACAAATATTTGCATGAGTAATATTCAATTGCTGGACTGATGGTACGTTCTCACGGAGCTGCTGGCCCAGGTGCCCTTTGTCTTACTGCAGATACAGGGTGTTTTAACATTCTGCCAGTGGTGCAGGTTGAAATTAATATCTAGCATGAACAACGGATATTACTAGGCAACACTATCATTTTCTGCTTTGTTAAAATTATGTGGAAAATCCAAAAACTCAACTGAGAGACTGTCAGAATTATTTATAGATTTCTCAGAAATTATGAGAATATATCAACAAATCAGATACTAACCAAATAGAATTTTTAATGAAAAAGAATTTGAAAATCTGAAACACAGAGGTAACAGGAAACAACTGTCACCAGTGTGAATCTTCTTAAAAGAACTTGTAAAGACAGGGACTTGCATTAGTTTCTGCTCTGACAGAGACAACTCCAGTTGGAACACATCCCCGGCTCCTGAAGGATCATGTCTGAATACAGACACTCTGCACTGCCCCATCCACCTTACAGATACAGAGTAGAGGACAAGGCCACATGGACGGATTTCCTCCTCTGGCTGGGGCCTCCAAGCCCTGGGCAGAGGGATCACTCAGTGGACTCTGTGCTGAACTCCTTTTGCTTACCCAAGAGGATGGAGTGAATTTTATGTCTTATAAGTGTAGTCAGGGCCTTGTATCTACTCAGGGTTCAGTACCATACTCGCACCCATAACTACCCTGGTAGTCAGTTGTTGCTCAGGAGGAGAAGATGCTAACAGAGAAACACAGGAGTAAGGGAGGGAAGAGGACAGAGAGGAAAGGGGTGAG
>NW_004955456.1:1486439-1488836 GCF_000276665.1 Chinchilla lanigera | reverse complement strand
GCCCTCAGGCCATCTTTTCTGTTCTCTTATTCCTCAACAGTCAAGATCTCCTAAGCTTTACCTTTGCAGTCCACAGCTTTACTGGAGTTTCATTTCTGGCTGTGAGAGGACCCTGTGTGAGCTGGCCACTGCAAACCAGAGGCAGCTTGGGGGAGGCAGGCTCCAGACGCTTTGTGATGGACCTCAGGCTCCACAGCTGGGAGGAGCTGGGCCCCATGCTCCTGGATGAAGTGATGTTAGCGCTGGAAAATCAACATCCTCACTGTATATTCTCTTATGGTTAATATCATTCTATGTTTTCTTACGGTTGTGTATCAGACTACTTTTATGCAATGATTCCTTTGTGCTTGGAGAAGCCCATACTCTCATCCCAAGGCATCAATGAAAGGTTAATGATTCTAATAGTCAACAAGCTGCCTGTGTATCTGATGACTGAAAGTCTTCCTAATAATCGCCACTGGGCTAAACTTCTACCTATATATTTCAGTGAAGTGCTAAATTTACGTTAAGAGGAACAGTTCCCTCTTGGAATGGTTTCCTTGAGTTGCTCAGAGGGGCCCATCCAGGAGACTTCTCCTTTGCCATGCATCATGGGATTCCTGGGGTGCAACAGCTCTCATGAGGATGCTTTGAGGCCTCCTCCGAATCCGAGGGACCAGGTGCTTCAAGTCAACAGCGGGAAGAGTAGGATGGGCCTCCCGATCCCACCTCAGGCCTCGGTGCATAGGTGAGATTCTTTTAGCAATGGGGCCTCCAGCACTTCCTAGCAGCTGTTGCTTAAACTATAACCTCTACTTTGCAAGCAAAGTAACTCCTCATGGCATACATCACTGATGATATTTTTTATTCATGATTATGTTTTTCCCTTTCAAATGGAAAATTAGAAGGCCATGGGCCAGAACTGATGTTTAAATTATGACATTTAAGAAAGTAAGGTCCTTCTCCACAACATGAACTTTATTTTCTTCCCAAAGTAAAGTCTAGGAGATGAGGAGTCCTTTAGGATGCTAAGTATAATGGCAACATTCCTGACTTTAGTTTGGAAGCATGTCCTCAGAACGTTTGCTTTTATGTGTACTGATTTCATAAAATCTTTGCATGTTCCAATTTTGCTCTTTCATCTGTTGTATGTTGTAGTTATTTTTAGCATTATTTTTGGCTTTTCTTCAGCCCTGCTCCAAAACAAACCTTCACAATACACTTTCATCCTCTTGTGAATAAAAATGCAATGATAAAATCTTTCACCCATCACTAATAAGGCTCAATGTTTGCAATTTGACAAAAACAGAAGCATATTTTATGCTGTAGTTTTGGAATATTAACTTTTACCATCACCTTCCCTGCTTCATCTGCTTTAAATAATAAATAACGTGTTCTGTCTTCTGTAAGATTTGTGTGTTCTCTTCTCCAGCAAACAGGAGAAAATGGCATTTTGGAAATTAGTACAAGAGGCTGAAGAAATGGTGACTTCCTCAAGGGGGTACAGATGTGGCGGATCTCAGTTTTGGGCTCCACATTGAGTTCTTGGTTATGTTGTGGGAGTCCTGGAGCTGGAAGACCTTCACCCTGGCTCACTAGCTGGTACCAAGGCTGGGCCAGCCCCCAGAGGACGGACATGTTGATGTGCAACAATCAGAAACTGCCTCAAGTGTGGAATATGTGAACTTGGGGCCATGTTTGTGTTCTTTTCTGTACAGAGTTGTGCCTATGAAGCCATGTATACAACAAAAACTGATTTAAAATATGGAGGCAAAGCAAAGACACTTAGGTGCTCATATCTAACCTGCACCTACTGTTTCACAGGAGGGATGGTGTGATCAGTCTAGTCACTGCTCCCTGGAGGAAAGTTTCCATCAAGACTAGAATCTACCCATCTCCTGATGTGCAGTGTGTGTATGTGTGTGTGTGTGTGTGTGTGTGTGTGTGTGTGTGCATGCACATGTGTATCCGTGCTGCACATCAACTTGTAACCCAGTGCAAATTCTTTCCAAAGAACTTTCAGTTTTATTAATTTATTTTCTAATACCATGTGGTTCTGTTTCAGAAATAGTTAAAACTAATGAAACATAATACATTATTAGTATAGTACACTATTAAGGTATTTAAAGGTGATATGTTATCATACTTTTAATAGGGTACAGAACATCCAGCCTAACGGATGTAGTTACATGAGTGTTGAGCTAACACATCCACCATGTATGCGTTCCAAAGAATAAAGTAACGAAAGGGCTTTGTCACCAAGAGGGGGGGCACAGGAGAGTGTCCCTACTGCTCTTTACCGTGTAAAGACATTCACCCTGTAAGTGTCATCACAGGAGAGTGTCCCTACTGCTCTTTACAACTCAGAAATTTTCACTGAACCGAATCCAAATAGAGGTATATCATCTTAAACTTAAA
>NW_004955456.1:1483324-1486339 GCF_000276665.1 Chinchilla lanigera | reverse complement strand
AGAAGGGGAGAGAGGAGAAGGGAGGGGAAGGGGAGGGGAGGGGCCTGGTTGCAACCTTAAAATTGCAGCACTCTACAAAAAGTACTTGACGTTTCATCTACCATTTATTTAAAAATCCCACTTTTGCATTTCCTCATTAAAATGCTCCTGCCAAACCAGTCTTCTCCTTGGCTTCTGGGTGGATTCCAGGGCGGCTCCTGAAAAGGAGCCAGAGAGGAGAGGAGACTGCCCAGCCCTCTGTCCGGCCAGCAGGAAGAGGCCACTCTCTGAGCTGCAGTGCGTCCAATCTTGAATTTTAGCTCCGTTGGCCACACCATGGACATTCAAGATGCATCTTCTGAACGAAACAAAAATGCAAAATAACATAAGATGTTACATTTGGAACATTCCCAGGGGTGACTTTCAACCCCCTCCCGGTGTAACACAAAGTGTAACAATGCCTTGTTTAAAATAGCAGCATGGACAGGGTTGCCTGACATCCATGATACAGGACTAGGGCAATTATTTCCACTGTTAAGGCAAAGGAAGATTGTCGTCCTCTACTAAGATGCCATGCACTGTGTAAATGGAGTACTGTAAGGAAAAGAGAGGGACATTCAGATGTCAGTGTAAAGCTAGGCAAAAGACAATAAGCTGAAGACAAAGAGAACTTCAGACTTTTGTTTGAAATAAAACTCCAGCAAATGGGTGGTTTTCTATACCTTCCTGCATGTTCAGAGAACAGGGAAGGAATGAAAAGCAACTGTACAATTAAATATAATTTTAGAGACAAAGAGGTATCAAGTAATCTTGTATTATCAGAACTGCACTATCAAGAAAAACAGCCAGTTAAAATTAAAGCATTTCAGAGACTTGAGATAATTTCACAGGTAATAGCAACAATAGCTGAGTCTTAACAGATTCTTTCTATAAATAAAGTTCCTGGTGTAATTTTGTACAGACATGCACACATTCAGCATTGGGAGGCAGAGTTAGCGCTGAAGACCTGGTATGGTTTCCAGTCCCAGTCACTTTCACTTTGCAGCACCCAGCACTTGTGGTTCAGAAACGACTTAGGCTGGGGATGTAGCTCAGTGCAGAGCACGCCCGAGCTGTGAAAGGGCCTCGGTTTGATCCCCAACATTTCAAAGGAATTAAAAAAGAAAAACAATGTGTTATTTTTACTTAGAGTTTCCTCAAAAATCTATTTTAGATTCCAGATTAAAAATGCTTTATATGAAATGTTTTATAATTATGCTTCTCATGCATCTTAACAACTTATGGCTAAAAACCTTTCAAATTTTGTATTAAACTATATTTTTTCCACTTGTGATGAACTGTATTTTTTCTCTTTTAATTTCTACTTAATCTTTCTGGATGGGCTGTTGTATTTATATATTAATTTTCACTGAACTGTAATCACAAAAGCTTTTGTATGCTGTATTACACTTAAAAATAATTTAGTTAGAGGTTATAAGAAAATTATGCCAGATAAATTTGTAAATAATTATTAATTATCCTTTGGATAAAAACCCGGTTCAGTATGTGTTGTTTCTTTTCTTTTCTTTTCTTTTTTTCTTTTCTTTTCTTTTCTTCTCTTTTCTTTTCGATTGACTTTCAAATTTGAACAATTCTGAAAAGAAATAGGATGATTCTGCTGTTTCTGCCTTCAGGTGTCATTATTTTTATAGGTGCTATCTTTGAACCTTCCTGACTATTTTTCTGAAACCTAAAATTGCTTTCAAAACATAAAGTTTTTAAAAATCTGAGCTTACTTTATTAAATAATTTTAAAAGTTCTTTTTTATTTAAATCAAATTTGCATGACAGAAGCTATCTGTATCTATCAATGCCAACAAAGTAGTAAGGTAATTTTTAGGAAACCTTTCAAATCTCTCCTTTGGCCATTGGTCGTTTATCTCTTCTTGATGACACAATTGTGGCTAAATATTATCCTCCTAAAATCCCTGTATCCAACTGTCTTGGTTACTTTTCTCTCTCATTGCTCAGACAAAATACTCAAGGCCCAAAATTAAGGAAGGAAAGGTTTATTTAGCTCACACTTTGTGGAGGTTTCAGTCCATACTCAGCTGGCTCCAAGGCAGAGTGGCACATGGCAGAGGGCACAATTTATTCAACAGTTCATGATGGTGGAAGATAGCAAAAAGCAACAAGAGCAAAATGGAAGAGAGCAGGCAGGCAGCCTCTTTCTCTCCCTTACATATGCAAACTATCCACCCCAGGGCAGTTGTAGCACTCACACTGTAATCCTAGAATTGGACTATGGATCAATCAAATAGAAGCCCACCCCATGACTGCATGAGGACTTGGGGAGATATGCAGACACAAACCATAACATTCTACCCCTTGTCCCCCAAAGACTCGTGCACATCCCTTTATACAAACAGCATTTAGTCCATCTGCAAGAGTTGCCAAAGTCCTAATAGTTTCAGCATTGCTGAAATGTCCAAGTCCCAAGTCTCTTCCGAGATGTAAAGCAAACTCTTTAATTACAAGCCCCCTGTACGATTGAAAAGTTAAACACTTTCAACATTCAATGACACAAAATAAGCAGTACCATTCCAAAAGGTACAAACAGGGGGATACAGAGCACTGGGACCAAAGCAAGTCCATCATCCAGCAGGGCTAACGCTATGTCCTGTAGTTCCACGTTCAGCATCTGAAGCAATCTGTGGCACAATGTGAACTCCAAAGGGCTTGTATAACTCCATCCCTATGGCACTTCTGATGCTTACAGCTCCTGCAGCTACTCTCTTGGGCCAGCTTTGCTTCCTCCTTGTAGCTTTCCTTAGACCATCCACATTCCTGGCTTTTCCAAACTTCTGAGGTCTCCACTGAACCTCTGGGATCTCACTGACAGCTTCACACACTGCCTTCTCAGAGGCACACTGCCTGGCCACCCAGGCAGTGTGAAATCTAGGTGGAAGCCTTCTTAACCTCAGAACTCTTGCATTCTGCATGCACCTAAAATCAATGCCATGTGGATGATGCCAAGGTCTGCTGCCACCTGGAGCAG
>NW_004955456.1:1406674-1479968 GCF_000276665.1 Chinchilla lanigera | reverse complement strand
TTTAAGTTTAAGATGATATACCTCTATTTGGATTCGGTTCAGTGAAAATTTCTGAGTTGTAAATAACAGAATTTCAAAACACTGCTATGTATAGATAGAGGAAGAGACAAAGACAGATGCATACTAACACTGGTGAGTTTTGTAAGGCAAAAGAGGTGAGCAATTTTAATAACATTCCATGTGGAGTCTAACCCTTAGGTATCCAGTAATGTTACTGCAGTATATTCAGATTAATCAGAAAAACATCAACTGAGGTCTGTAGATTTCTTTGTAAATTATAACTAGTGATATAACTCTTTAGAAAACAAGAGAAATCCTTGGAAATCTGCTGAAAAATGCAGTAATTCTACATTAAGTTGAACAGTGAAAACCTGGCTTTCAGTGATGCATGTTTAAGGAGGAATTCCTTTTTCTGGACTAACTGAAATGCGTTCTGTTTCAGCTGTTCTGTTTACAGCCTGAATCGCACAGCTAGACCCTGATGTGAGATGGAGCTAGAGGTATCTTTACTACTCTTCATACTTTTATACCATGCCATGCTATCACATAGGCATGGAGGTAAGTGAACTAAGTCAAAAGAATAGAAGTCTGTAGTTTTTCTGCTACAAGCCCCTCCCTCAAGAAAATGCCGGTCATTAATGCTGGACTGGAGGACAGTAAAATGCATATGTCATGCAAAGTCTGTGAAGTTAGGCAGGATTAGGAGTAAACCTTGAAGTCCATACTTACAACTCTGCTAAACTGCACAAGTTAACAATCTTCTCATCTTACCCGAGAAGAGCCATACTTCCAATGAGCACATTAAGTCCTGAAGTACGAAGTTATATAACTTCAAACTTCGTATATAAAAAGGACTCAATTCATGACAGCTAGTATTTAATACCGTCCAAAACATTTCAAATTAACCATGACAGAAGAAAAATTATTATTTCTTTATTAATTAACAGCTGACTTCTTGCAAAATATTTAAATGGGCATTCAGATCTTAAATTCATCCAGTAGAGCAGGGGATATACCTCAGTGGCACAGCGCTTGCCTGGCAAGTGCAAGGTCCTGAGTTTGATTCCTGGTATGCCTCCTCCACCAAAAAAAAATCCAACCAATTAACTTTTTTATGAAAGTGTGAAACATAGCATCTATATAGATATAAATATAGACAGGCAGACATATAGATAGATAGATATCAAAAAGAACCAGGTGGTTATAGTCTAACAGATGAGCAACTAAAATATTCCATGTCAAATAAAGCAATACAGTAAGTTCATTCATAGGAGTGAGGTTCTTTATCTTTAGTTTTTACTTTGTGGTACTAAGGATGGACCCCTGGACTTTTCACTGAACTGCGTCCCCAGGACCCCTCCTTTTCAATTTTGAGAGAAGCTTCCTCTAGTGCTGTAAGTTGTGAGGCTGGGCTTGAACTTAGGACTGGGCTTTCTTGGCCTCACCAAGGGCTGGGAATACAGGTGTCAACCACCAGAGTTGCCCTGGAATAAATTCTTTTTAAAATATATATTATAATATAATATAATTATATGATATGATTTTATTATGTTATATAATTATATTATGTATTATATTATATCAATACTCTATTGTAAAAAAGAAAAGTTAGCCAGGTGTGGTAGCACACACCTGTAATCCCTGCACTCTAGGAGACTGAGCTAGGTTGGATGCAGTTCAAACTCACCCAGGGCAGCTGAGTGCCCTGGTAAACTTGTCTTAATATGAAAAATAAAAAAGACTCTGATTCATCCCCAATGCCTTAGAAAATTTACTTTAAGCAGAGAATGACCTTAAATAAAAATAGATTTATTAGTGTCAAAGAAATTAAATTTTTTAACAATCTTACCTGGAAAGAATTAAAATAAAGGAAATTTTAAAGAAGCTAAAAATATGCACAGTGTATAAAGAACAGTAGAATGAATCATGTCCTACCGAGTCAGTTAGTGGCCTCAGACAAAATGTATTTAATATGCTCAAGCAATAGAGAGTACTGTCAATGTGGGCAAGGAAAACCACTACAGCAAAAGAAATAAAACAAATGAAAACCTGATAGGCGCCAGTTCTGGGTGGCAGAATCAGCCTTTGAAAATCTATTCACTCACCAGAGTGATGAAGACACTAGGAAGAACTGTCTAAATCAAATTTCCCAAACTCTCAAGATTAACCAAACACTTTCACCAGTCTCGGGGGGTGGGGAGAAGAGGTTGGTTGCAGAAAAGCTAGGAATGCGATTACAGTGTTCCGTGAGGTACTGCAATGCAGACACTGGTATGCACTCGTTAGTACTCTTTAAACCTGTCCAGCCTATCAAGGAAATGTCTAATCTAAGACCCTGTCAGAGCCAAGAGGACGCTCAGCAGACATGAATAACTGGAGTAGCATATCACAAACGGGATCCTGGAACCAAAACACAATCAGGTGAAATCCAAGGAAATCTGAACGGAGCTTATTTGACAATATGAATCAATGTTATTTCACTATTTTATTGAAATGAGTGTAATGATTCTTTAAAAATACTTTTAAACAGTAGTACCTAACACCTAATGGGCATTTACTCCTTCCCACGCCTTGTACTAGGGACCCTGAGTTTATGGCCAGTGACTTCCCAAATCTTAACTCCAGGCATCTGCGGTCTTTTTAAGCCTTCTGTGATCCCACACAGCCCAGGTCTCCAAGGCCCGCACTCTTCAGAATTAACAAATGTATTTCATTCATGTAACACGTGTGCCTGGCAGACATAAAGTGTGAGTTACACGGAAAACTGGCCCTGGCCACCGGTGTCTGCAGCCTTTCCTTTCTCTGCTGCTCTATCCCTGTACACTGCCAGTCAAGGGCTCATTCTTTCCCAGAACTTCACTATCTGAAAGTCTCCTTGAAGTCTGAAATTGTCCTTAAATAAGTTGCTTATTGCTATGATTTAGGGCTGAAATCCCCCCAAAGTCTCGTGTGTTCAGAGGGGGACAGCTGGAATGTGAACACACCATGGGGCACTGTGCTTATCGGTGGATTCACCTGTAGGTGAGTTGAGGACTGACTGTGCTGTACAAAGTAGGGCCTGAGTTTGGGTTGTCACTGGGGTGTGACCTGAGAGGGTGCGTTCTTGTCCCAGGTTCCTCCCTTTCCTCCCCGCTTTCTGGTCACTTTGGGTTGAGTAGCTGTCCTCTGCCTGTCCTTTCTGCAGTGCTATTTCTGCCCTGGATCCAGATCAATCTGGACTGAACCCCTTGAACCCATAAACCACTGAAATCTCTCCTAAATTGCTGAGTTCTGTATTATATCTAGCGTGGGAAAGCTACCTAAAGCACTTATTTAAAAATATACACATGTAATACTTGGTATTTATACTCAATGGCAAATTGAGTACTGACAAAGGCAGAACTGGCATATGGAATGTTTAAGGAATAACCATGGTTTTAAAAGTTGGAAAAAAAATACAGGTTGTTGTATGGAGACTGACCACACCATCCAATATTCCTTTAAGGGCAAATTTTGGTGTACATACTGGGAATGTACTCAGAAGAGGAACCGCACAGGTCGTGTTTTCATAAATTGCCTCATCCGAGACAGAGAGGTGCCGAGTTCTTCTAAGATGATCATGTGCCAAGACTGATTGTTTTAGGAAGGCCTGACAATCTTGGCCCAGTTTGGGACAGCTGTGCAGGGTCCTCTTAGCTCCTGAACTCCTCATCCTTGGGCACTGGTTCAGCTGTCAGATCCACACAAGCAGATTCCCTCTCCACCTAAGCATCTAACCATGCTTCCTTCACCCTTCTCCAGGGGTGGAGCCCCAAGGCATCAACATACAAGTATTTACACATCAAGCCTCTTTCTCAGGCTATGCTGTTCAGAAAAGACAACTTGTAGCAATGGATGTGTTTAACTGAATATTCCAGTTGTTGAGCTTTAGAGACATCTACCTAATGGAAAAGTACAAATAAGCATAGCTTGAAACTAGAAGGGATGTTGTATCTGTAAAAATCAATCAACTCCTGATTACTCGATCTCTTGGTAAATATGGCACCATCTGTGTGGAGAATCTGATTCGTGAGAACTATACTGTTGGAAAATGCTTCAGAGAAGCAAATACCTTCCTGTTGCCCTTCAAATTATCTTCTCCCCAAGGTTGAATGAAGAAAGAGGCCGTCAATTTTGTGGAAGGAGGAGATGCTGGAAATGGGGAAGACCAGATGAACAAGCTTTTTAGAAGGATGAACTAAAATATCTACCATGGTGCTTTTATGATTAATCAGTAAATAAAACTGTTGGCTTCCAAATTGAAAAAAACCTTGATCAGCTACCTTTTGAAGAAAGATAAATGATGAGAATGAGTGAGACAAAGACAACACAAACAGCTGGAATTAAGGGAAGTTTCTATGAGAGAAGCTATGGGAAAATGTATCAGGCTAATAACAACCCTTAGTTATTGTGGGCTGATCAGGTCCTCAGTCGCCCGAATGAGTGTACAGTGAGGGCTAAATAAAAAGAGGTGAATGGAGTGATTTCAGGGCTCTAGGAGTATCAATGCCTTCTCACAGAACTCAAGATTCTCTCGAGGCTAAGACCAAGACCTTCTCTGGGTGGACCATATTTATTCGGTTATCGGAAGAAGGGAGGGGAGTACTCAAGAAGGGCGGAGCCCCTCAAGGACTTCTCCAAGTAATGTATT
This sequence comes from Chinchilla lanigera, assembly GCF_000276665.1. Lineage (NCBI taxonomy): Eukaryota > Metazoa > Chordata > Mammalia > Rodentia > Chinchillidae > Chinchilla > Chinchilla lanigera. Next base: position 1,475,299 of record NW_004955456.1, on the reverse strand, counting down.
AAATTAATCCTTAGTAAGAATTAAGTTAATCCAGTGAGGAGTGAGATGCCTGAGGTTATAGTCTTTATCTAGTTGAGGTTGGATCCAGGTGTCCTTGGCTGTGAAATTGTCTTATCCTTTGAGGCTTTCCGCTTCATTGCCACTACAGGTTTTAGTAGGAATTGTGATTCACAGAGGTTCATATGCTATGAGTCCACCATTTCCAGACAAGGAGCCTGGGCCTTGGACAGATTCACAAGTGAACATAGAAAGAAGCCAACTGATTAATTTAAGTCCTGCTCAGGTCTGCTTCATAGTGGTCTCCAGCAAAAATGAACACTTAAAATACAGAAGTTGCTGCCCAAAAAGAGCAAGAGTAATCCCAGGAGGGCAGTGAGAGGAAAAGTGATCTGAGAAATCAGGGAAGAGAGTCTAAGGCAGAGAACAAGTGATGTACTCTTCGTTCATTGATGACTATTTGTCCAACATTTGGTACTTAGTGTTTGGTGTGTACTAAGCCCTTGAAGCAGATATGATGACGAATAATGCATGGTGTCTCTTTCACTGTATTCATCATGTTACAGTCTGGTTTAAGATCACTTAATAGAGGGAGGTTCTGGTAGTTATTGAGATAAGTGAGGGAATCAGGCAAGGATTTCTATTTTTTTTTGGTAAGTCAATTTTGAAGAAGGACACATCTAGATATAACTGGCAGGAATGTACACAGAAGGCACCAGAGGCATCGGTAATTCAGGTACAGCCATTGTATTAGAGGGGAGGGGAGAAAAATAAGAGGGGTGCTGGCCTAGGGAGAGGGATGCTGACCCAGGGGAGGAGCTTGTGGAGCTGACCCAGTGACAGAACTTTATGGAGCTGGAATCTGGTTCCAGGTTGCAGTTACTGAGCTAAGGTTGAACTGCTTTCTGTAATGAACCTCAGGTTACTTAAGTCATCCAGGACTCATTCTCACCCCAGCAGAAGTATTTCAGGGCTTTGCCTGAGCAAGTGTTCAGGAGAATAGAAGTTAAAATTCTAAGCATAAAAGGTGGTGTCAACTTGATTACGTGGCTATTTGATATTTTACATTTATGGTAGTTTTTCACAATGCCAAAAGTCTCAATGGTAAAATTAGAATATTATTCCTCAAAAAACTATTGCCTGTAATTTATAAAATGTCATTTGTCCATCCATTTAAAATCCATCTGAATATTTTCCATAAATGCTAGGTGGTATGAGACATAAAGCTTGATTACCCGTTATTCATTACATGCTGCCGATTCATGAACTCAAAGTGCCTTTATTTTACAGTTCCATTGTAATTTCAGCAGCACTAAGATGTCTTATCCTACAGTGTCAGAAAGAAATGTGATGGATTCTCCATAGCATGTTAAAATCGTATGTTGTGAGTGAGAATACGAAGCATTTTCCCAAAAGAGCCCACTGATGCACTTTCAACCTTCTCACGGTCATTGTGTGTGATGAGCATAATATGTCTTCCCTGTACCGCTGATTGACGGTCATAATCCCACTTTAAATGTGCCATTGATTTCCAGCATATGAATTAATATTAAAAGAAAGTACCTGTTAATAAATTCTATTTTCAGAGTCAGTTCTTAAGGAATAATTCACTTAAGATGAAGTGCAGGTTTGGAAAACAATCTAAATTTTATAGAACTGAAGACTCAGTAACTTTTCCAAGTCTCATCAAAAATGGTTATTCAAATTATGCGTAAAAGTATTAGGAATAAAGAACTCACCATTTCCTCGTTGTTAAAAATAATATATTTTACTGTATTTTGGAGAACAAAAATATGGTTGTCATGCCCAGTAAATTACAAAATTTAAAAACCTTTGTGTGGTTTTCATATGCTGATGTATTTGGAAACGCATGGACTGATTTCTTAGATCATACTCTTCCTTGCTGATTGCTTCTGTATTTAGTGGTATTTACTGTGGCAAAATGGATATCTGAAACTGATTTTGTTTTTACTCCTCTGCAATTAGCTTCTTATTTTGATGAGCATATTCATAAATTTTAAAATATCTTTTAAAAGGAATTTCCAGGTGGTGGTTTTTGAATATTTGCCTGGAACATATGGATTTCTCTCAGTGTAAATTATCAAACTTTGTGTTAACCAATTTTCCACTTCATCACTAAAATTCTTTCATTCGGACACTGGACATATGGGTCCTACTTCATACCAAAGCTGTGTTTGGTGGAATATTTAAGAAATATCTGGGTCTGGCAAAGTTGAGAACATGGACTGGGGTGTTTTTCCTTATGAGTGACCAAGAGCTTAAGGTAGAAAAACCAATAGCTAGAGCATAAGGAGTTAGACTAGTTTAAAAGTGGGAGAGAAAAAAGACAAGGGGTTTCTGGACGCTGTAGCAGATGTTTGCGATTCCCACGTGGAACGGTCACACTCACCCAGGTCTCGGTCAGAGTGAGGAATGTAAAGTAAAAGCCAGGTGAAGATCAAAGGCGAGCTGGACTCTGATTTTCACAGTCCTGGGTGTCACAAGACCTCGCTGTCAGCCCTCTGCTTAGCTCACCCCTGGTGCCCATAGCCTGAAATGGGGCTGCAGGATGCTTGGCAAATACGTGAACCAGTCAATAGCTGAATTCACTCATTGATCAAGTGATTACTTAACATACTTGGGAAAGGTAAAGGCATGGTCACTCAGTGTTCTGCATCAGCCCAGGGGACCACAGGTGCTGCGCTGGGGCACAGCCTCAGAGGCCTCGTGACGTCACCAGGAACCGTGTTCTCAGCGGGTTTCACAGCATCCCTGCCCCTGTTGGTGCTGGGTTGGACGGGGACAGCAGCACAATGACCTGTTTGGGGGGAAGCTGACATGCTCTCACACTGGAGCAGAGATGGCAGGAGCTCTGGAAACTCCACGGGGTTGGGCATCAAAGTTAGGGGTCTTGGGAGATAAAGCTCTATTCTACCTCAGAATTGCTTACTTTCCATCCTCAAGTGAAGGTTCAGCAGGGAGCGTGTGCCATGGCCACACCCGTGATTTCCTTTGGAGGCTACCGTTAGGTGCCACCAACATTGGCATGTCGCACATATACAGTAACTTGCTGCTGTGTCCTGGTGGCCACCGTCCCTTGTCTCCCTAATTTATTCTTTGTCTGCTGAAGCAATGCTTTATCTTTTGCCTCAAGTTTGCCTTTTGTGTGACAGGTTCAATTTAGTTTAGCGTATTACTGAATTTAATTTATTTCAACTAATATATGATCTATGCTCATTTCCTTTTGTTGAAATGTGAAAAATAATGAATATATCAAACTTAATCTACAGAGCACTTTTAATTATTATTATTGGAATGTTTACCTTGATTTAGATATTCATTATTAATGAAAGCTGAACGATTGCTTGGTTTTTATAATGTAATAGCTTAGTTTATCTTTCTCTGAACTCAAAAATAATGAACTTCGCAGAGTGAATAAAGAAAATTAGGTGAATTATAACAACTCTTATTGAAAATAATTCTTAAATTTCCAGACTAGTATGTTTCCCCCAGCCTCTTGCTTTTGTTTGTCTCGTCTTGCTTTTGGCTTTCCTCGCTCATTTTTCCATTTGATAAATTAAACCCAGCCATCTACTACTGATAAGTCCCACAGGATGGTTGCTCTGCCTCAGCCCTCTGTGCATGCAAGCACGTCTCTACAGACTCTCCTCATGTTGATGTTTTTCTGTTTTGCTTTGCTTTTTATTTCTTTCTTCTTTTTCCTGCTGTCAAGTCCCCTCTACATGAAATTGCACATGCTGGACTTCTGTAATAGGCTTTTTTATAGACCAGTCTTCATGAGAATGTGATAGAGGATAGTGACCATTATTCCATTCCTTTGGTATGAAACCAAGTTCTTTATGTTTTAATAATTTAGTTTTAGCAGCATTCTCTTCTCTGAAGACTAAAGCTTATTTTTGAGGGGTGTCTGTCCATAGTTTGCCTTACTTGTATTTTGTTCATCTGGTTTTGGAGTGCAAGTAACGATTACCTTACATGTTACCCTGAACACGTTTTTCTTCTTTCGGTGTTCTTGAATCACAGGTGCAGAATTGGCATTTTTTTGTGTGTGTGTGAGTTTTGTTTTGTTTTGTTTTGTTTTGTTTTGCTCCTGACTTCCTTAGAGGAAGGTGTCTGTGAATCTTTCCAGTTCTATCAGGGTCATGCAGAGCCCCGCACAAACAGACCTCACAGAGGGTGTGGGTTCAGTTCCACTACCATAAGAAAGCAAATACTGCAGAAAAGTGAGTCAATTGGCTTTTCAGATTTTCCCCATTTTAGTGCAATCTATTATTTGATAACATTGTAAATGAAGGCATGCGCTTTAATTACATATTATCTTATTTCCAAATATGCTGGCCCCTCACTGAATTGTAATATTTTTGCTGGTATAGGCTCTTAGCTTGATGTGGGTGACTGCTGACTGGCCAGTGGGATTTCAGGAGACGGGGGTAACTATGACATATGTCTTAAAATGACAGAGAATGTCATTCCAGAGACTGTTGTGTCCTTTCAGGAAAGGTTTCACTGTAGCATGTGATGCTATTCAATAGCCCTGTGCCAGCAGTAGAATTTCTCTCAGAATGAGAGGCAGTGCTCTCAAAATTTGCCACTACTTCATCAGTTAAATTTATGTAAATTTCTACATGCTTTGTTGATGTTTCAAATTTCTTCATAACATCTTCACCAGAAATAGGTTTCATTCCTTTCTCATCCATGAGGAGGAACTCCATAGCCACTGAAGTTCTAAAATGAGATCACAGTGACTCAGTCACATCATCAGGCTCTGCAGTTAGTTCCAGATCTCCTTGATTACCACCACATCTTCAGTCACTTCCGCCAGGGAGTGCCCCGGTTATGGTTTGGACATATGTCCCCCCAAAGGCTCACGGTGCACAAGGCTTGCTGCTGACAGGCTTTGGGAGGGTGACTGGATCATGAAGGCTTTAAGCTTTTGTGGAGTCACCTTCTGGTGGGATCAGATGTTGATGTTTGGGGAGGTGGTGGAAACAGAAGCTGCCTCCTGGTTGGATGGAGTGGATTGTGGAAGTTTGACCTTGGGATGTCTCTTGTCACCAACCCCTTCCTCCCCAGCTCTTTCCCTTCCTCTCCGCTTCCTGGTTGCTGTGAGATTGCTGGCTGTATTCCACTTAGCCTTCCTCTCTGATGTTCATCCTCACATGAGACCACAGTAACGGAAGTAGCTGACCATGAACTAAAACCTCTGAAACTGTGAGCCTCGTAAATCTCTCATTGATGGCAGGTATTTTGTCACAAGGGTGGAAAGCTCCCTAAAATACCTTCAAAATCACCTATGAGGGTTAGAATCCATTTCCTCTCAAACCTTGTAAATATAATAATGTGAACTAAAAACCTCTAATGCTATCTAGAATCATACATTCTTTCCAGAAGCTTTCAATTCACTTTGTCTAGATCCATCAGAGGGACCTCTAACAAGGGCTGCTATTGCTTTAACACATATTCCTTAAATAATGCTTGAAAGTGAAAAATAAATCCTGCGTGGAGTTGGTACATTCCGTCATCCAGAGCCTGAGGTGAGGCTACTATCCTAGCTGACGCCGTGGTGTGGTAGAGGATGGTGTATCCCTAAAGGGTCCTGTGTCAAATTCACGACCTTGGAGTGGTGTTCACAGGAGATGCTGTGGGCCCCCAGGAGGTGGGGTTTCTGTGGGGTCTTTAGGGCTGTGGACCCTGGAGATTTACCTCCTTCCTGGTCCCAAGAGAGTGGGTTTGTCACGTCGCTTGCTCCTGCCATGCTGTCTTGCCCTAGCCACATACTTTACCTTCCTAAGTTCACTGTCCTGGGTAATTACCTCATTACACTAATGGAAAGCTGACCCCTGCACTGGGCATGGGAACAGTGTTAATTTCGTTGTGCACATTCACCAGAGCTTTGGAGTAACCAAGTGCATTGTCTCTAAGCAGTGGTAATTTGAAAGAATTTTTGGAGCAAGTTTTAACAGTGGGTTTGCTGAATTTAATCACCAGTGGAACTCTCATCCAGGCCACTGTGTCATTCCATTTACAGAACGTAGGTCTGGGGGATACAGCCGAGCTCTTGGGCTTTTGGATATGGATGAACACTGACTAAGTTAAAATCACCACGTGTGTCAGTCTAGCAAGGGAACAAAGTTTGAAGCCCAGGGTCCAGCTCTCTTCTCTGACTATGAAACTCCTTTTAGCAGAAGGCACTCCAGAGACACTGGAAACGTGTTGTCTACTCTAAGCACTTCCACCCGCTGGCTCACTGGGCCTTCTGAATGATTCACCACACATACTTGACCAGGTCTCTTCGCCTTGCAGTCCACACCACAAGTCTGACCTCTTTCCTCAACCTCCTGAACCAACCTCTGAGAGTTTCAGACTCATCTGCAGCAGCTTCCTCATCCTTTGCAGCTTCCATGGAAGTGGAGAGCCCCAGAGCTTCTTTCTGGGTCGGGCGTGGGACTATGGGAATGCTAGGGCTGGCTTGACCCCTCTACATTCTCACAGCGTGCATTCCGTCTCAGCAAGGCTCCTCTGCCTGCTTAGCATGTGTGGCCTCCCTGGAGGAGCACTTTCCATTTCTTCCAAAAACTTTTCCTGCGGTTTGGAGTAGACTGTGTGGGCAGAGGCTCCACATTTGGCATCTCTCTGCTTTCAGTAAGCTTGTGCGGTAAGCTTGGTGCTTTCCCTCTTTTGATTTGAAGAGAGAGGTCTGTGACACTGCTTTTCACTTGAACACCTAGACGCCCGTTGCAGGGCCATCAGTGGGCCTAAGTTCAACGCCACCGTGTCAGCGAGTAGGGTTGGCTGAAGAGAGTGAAGGACAGGGACACAGGCAGAAAACTTTGCGAGGTTAATTCACTGTCCCAGCTGAGAGCTGCGGTTGGGTTTCACGTGCTCCTTGAGGGCCCCCGAGTAGCTGCTCGGCTGGCAGCATGTGGTACAAGCAGGAGGTGGGGAGCCTTGAGGGGAAAGGGGAGAAAGTTCTGGTTGCTGCTGTCTCTGAGAAACAGCTGGTCCCTGTGATGCACGTTATATAAACCGATCCCCACTGACAGGCCATTCTGGCCCTGCTCTTCCTGCTTGCTCATCCCATGTAAGCCCTGGACCACCAGCAATCAGGGCCTGGTGTTCTGGGAATGATCCCGATCTGTGCCCATCGACCTAAGTAAATCAGCCTGCACTCCCCGGGCATCGCTCTGGTGTTTCTGCCTGCCGTAGCAGCACCACAAGCCCAAAGCCGGGCAGCAAACTGCCTGTGGACTGAAGCACCTGAAACCCGTACAAACTCTTCCTTTTAGCTTGAGGAGGGTTAGGGATGCCTCCATAACCTGAGACGACATTAGCAGAGAGATCCCTGATCACAGGGCACCATCACAGATGTACTAATCGTGAAGTTTAAAACACGTTCAGAATGACAAGAAAGTGATGTAGAGGCAGGGAGTGAGCTCTCGGGGTTGGAAAAACGTGCAGATGGATCGGTCGGTGAGAAGCACGCAGTGGGAGGGGCAGTGCAAAGCCCCACAGGCCCCTCAGGCTTGTCTTAATCCCATGTCAGCGGCCCCCTCAGGGGACAGGCACTGCTCTCTGTCTTCCTTCTCCTCTGCCCACAGCTCCAAATAAATGGGTGATTCACATAAACCCAAGATCTAATTTCTGTGCTACCCTTTTCCTACTCAAAACTACTTTTAAAATGCATCTTTGTTTTTTTCTTGCGCTTTTACATTCTTTAATTGTTGTTTTCTCCACAAGCTCAAGTTGTTTCTGATTTTAGAGTGAAAGTTGTCAGTTTTTGTCCATTTAGTATGTTGTTGGCTGTTGGTTTGTCACAGATGGATTTTATCATATTACAAAAACCAGCTATTCCAATTTTCTGTTGGGTTTTGTCGTGAATAAGTTTTGAACTTTGTCAAATGCTTTTTCTGTGTCTATTGAGATGATCATGAGGTTTTTGTCCTTGTCTCTAGTGATATGATGTATTACATTTATTGATTTGTATATGTTGCACCATCTCTGCATCCCTGGGATGAACCCTACTTGTTTATGGTGTATAATGTTCTTGATGATTTGCTGCAGTCTGTTTGCCAGTATCTTACTAAGGACTTTTGCATCTGTGTTCATGAGGGAGATTGGCCTGTACTTCTCTTTTTTTGGTTGGACCATTCTCTGCTTTGTTATCAGGGTAATACTTGCTTCCAGGAATGAGTTTGAGAGTACTGCTTCCCTTTTTCTTTCATTGAAGAGTTTCATTAGTGGTAGCATTTCATATTCTTTAAATTTCTAGTAGAATTCAGCTGTGAATTCATCAGGACTGGGGTTGTACTTTGTTGGTAAGTTTTTAATTATATTTTCAATTTTATTGACTTATTAGATTATTTAGAAGTTCTTTATCTTCTTGATTCAATTTGGCAATTCATATGTCTCACAGGGTGAGAAAATTTTTAGTCAGTTGTACCTCAGACAAAGGACTAATATCTAGATCATATTAAGAATTGAAAAAAACATATCCCCCCCAATTCAAATACTCAATCCAAAAATGGGCATTTGAGATGAATGCACATATCTCAGAAGAAGAAATAGAAATGGAAAATAAATATATGAAAAAATATTTGTTATCACTGGTCATTCAAGAAATGCAAATTAAAACAATGCTGAGATTCCATCTCACTCCTGAAAGAATATCAATTATTAAGAAATCAACCAATGACAAATGCTGGAGGGGCTGTGGGGAAAAAGGAATTCTTCCCCACTGTTGGTGGGAGTGTAGACTGGTGCAACCACTGTGGAAACCAGTGTGGAGATTCCTCAAAACCTAGGACTAGAAGCCCTATTTCACCCAGCTATTCCCTTCTTGATGTCCTCCTGGAAGAATTAAAAACATCACACCACTGTGATGCATGTGCACCTGTGTTTATAACAGCATGGTGTGTAATAATAGCTAAATCTCAGAAACAGCCCAAATGCCTCAACCAATAAATGGATAAGGAAGATGTGGTTTTTTCATATAATGAAGTAGCACTCATCCATACAGAAGGATAAACTGGAGACATTTCTAGGTAAACTGATGCACCTTGAGACCATATTCTTAACTAAAATATATTGGTCACACACACACAAATATTGAATTGTTTCTCTAGTGTGAGAAACCTTCAGTGTAAATAAGGACCAAAGTATATAATAGGTATCATAAAATAAGAAGAAATGATTCAAAAGAAATGGGAACTAGGGAGTGGGTGAGAGGAAAAGGAAGGAATGGAAAAGGATAAAATGATAAAAGAATTTACTACTATACAGTTCCCTTTTACAATTGTGTCCCATACAATCCAGTGTGTAGATATAAATTAACACTAAAAATTCAATAGCATTCCTGTAAACACACAGAGAGAGAGAAATTAGGAGACAACACTTTTCACAATAGCTTCAAAAATGAGTTACATAGGATCAATCAAAGGAAGTAAAAGTTCTATACATTGAAAATTAAGTACTCTGATAAAGGAGATTGAAGAAGATATCAGAAAATTGAAAGATCTCCCTTAGTCATGGGAAGGAAGAAACAACATAGTGAAAATGGTCCTATTCCAAAAATTCTTACACAGATTTAATGCAATTCTGATCAAAATACCATTAGCATACCTCACAGAACAAGAGAAAATATTTCTAAAAATTATTTGGAACCAGAAGAGTCCTGGAATAACAAAAACAATCCTGGGGAACAAAGGCAAAGCAGGCAGCATCACAATCCCTGTCTTGAAATTATGCTACAAATCTACTGTGATAAAAGCAGTATGGCAAATACAGACCTGAGGATCGGTGGAACAAATTAGAACATACAGAAACAACTCAAAACACATTCAACCACCTTATCTTTAACAAAGATGCCAACCACCTTCACTTGAGGAAAGCCTCTTTCATAAATGGTGCTGGGAAAACTGGCTTTCCACATACCAAAGACTAAAACTAGACCCATGTCTATCACCATGTACCAGACTAAAATTGAAATGGATCAAAGACCTAAATATTAAAACAGAAACAAGTAAATCTACTGGAAGAGATAATAGGTAGATTCCTGAAGACATAGGTGTAAGCAAAGATTTCATGAACAAAACTCCAATCACACAGTAAATAATAACAAAGAATCAACAATTAGAATTTTATCCTTTAAAAACTAGAATTTTATCCTATTTGCACAGCAAAAGAAATCACCAATATAGTGAAAAGAAAGCCAGGAAGTGGGCTGCAGTTGGCTACAGCAGCAGTAGGAAATGATTTTACTTGTCTTCATTTCTAACTTAATGAATATTTTAATTAATTTATGACAGTTTAGCTCTAAATTCTTTATTTTTTTCAGTGTTGCAATAAAAATTGAAGTGGTTTGATTCACATATCATAGTCTACTTAGAGCTGATAATTATACTTCATATAAAATATTAAAAACCTTCAGTGTAACTCAACCCCTCACTTTTACGTTATTATGGTGACATTTTTGCATGTATATTCTGTACATTCTGCAGTGTTACAGTTGTTGCTTTATACTATGAGTTGTGTTTTTAAAAGTAAAATAATTTTTAAAGTATATTTTATTTGCAGTGTGTTTTTCATTTGTTCAGGTAGAGTCCCATCAGATGTTATTTTCCTTCTGACAGAGAAACAACTTTAGAATGAATTGCAATTTTGCCTTTGAATTTTATCAATTTTAGTTTATCTTGAGATAATGGTTATGCTGATTACCTGTATCTGAGCACTATAATTTAGGTACATGTGCACAGTAATACTCTAAGCCTCATGAAAAGCACAACTGCGTGTCAATTAACAATAATAAAATAGAAAGAAGCACTTACTTTACCTATTTTTTTAGGTATATTCCCAGAATGTAGGATTCTGGATTGCGCACTACGGACCTTTCTACTATTTAAAGGAATCATTGTATCCGCACCCGCTCCCTCTCCCGCGCTGTGCTCTGTTTGTGAATAGAATCTGTTTGCACTCAGTTCGTACTATTGATCCTTTAAACATAACAGACGTTCTTTTCTCTGGTGGCTTTTAAAATTTTTTTCATGGTGGTGTACAGGGGCTTGACTATGTATAGTACAGCGTGTGAATCCTAGGTTCCTCCTCAAGATTCACTGAGTTTATTCGATTTGAGGTTTGTCATGTTTTACCAAAGTGAAGAAATACTTGGAAATTTTTTCTTCATCTATCTATTTTCCTGTCCCATTGTATCATCCTCTGTCTTCTAAAACTAAGATTGTAGCAATGGAAGCCTTTATTTTCACCTTCACACATTTAGAACGCAAAAATTCTAAAGAAGCAGTCATGCAGATGGTGGCTGTCACTGCCTACACCACCATGGAAATGGGTTCTCCCTGCAGACAGGCACAGTACTTCACAGCACTCATTTGCATAAAGGTAAGCTCTGTTTAATAATTAAGAATAAGTTTGGACCTTTACTCATTTGACTAACCTCTGGATTGATGGCATCCGTTATATGAAGATATTTTTGCCACTTTTTTGACTTTGTTCTTCCCTGCTAGGAGACTGGATTGATAATGCAATGAACATTTGTTTTAATATAGAAATCTTGTCAGGTTATACATATACATATGCAGTGGTACCTCGGTTTGCAAACTTAATTTGTTTTAAGATGTTGGCGAAGACGGCTGTGTCTGTATTCGAGTGGGGAAGACGGCTGCGGTCCTGCTTGTCATCCAATACAGAATTTCCAAATGGAAGCAAAATTCTGAACCAAGCTGTTTGCAAACAGAAGCATTTGTGAACCGAGTCATGCCTGTATCTATGCTAATTGAAAAACTTATGTATTTTATACAGCTTTCCAATTAGCAGTAACATAAGGATCACAAACTATTGCAATGGGTGTAAAATATTGAGCCCTTGGGAGGAGTTTTAAAATGTTGAATTTTACCTTATGGTCTTTCTATTGATTTCTCTTCAGATCATAAAAATCTTTTGCCTATTTTAAATATAATCATTAACTTTTTTACATATATTTCTCTAAAATGACAGCACACAGTTCAGACTGTGTATGATTGATTCTTGATATTGCCCTTATGATACTCAACAGGTTCAAATCTCAACCATCACAGAGTAACGGTGAAAATTGTTCCATTTATTTTTTATTTGTGTGTTTGTTTTTTTCCGGTATCGGGAATCGAACTCATGACCTTGCACTTGCCAGGCAGTCTCTGTCCTTCTGAGCTAAATTCCCAGCCCCCTCCATTTATTTATTCATTTCCATAAATTTGTTGACCAACTCGTAGGTGCAAGACAGTGTAATACAGAAACAAAACTAAGACAGAAAATTGTATTGCTTTCATTTTTCCAAATTGAAAGACTCAAAAGCATTAAAGCTTCCTAAAGCAATCGGAGCCCTCCCACTGCGCCCTAGTTCCATGCTCCTGAACAGAAAAGTGAACCTGAATTTCCGCTGGGTGTGCACACCGCGTCCCCACTTCTGTCTCTCCCTTTTGTGGTAAGACACGTGATCGACTGGCATTTTCCACAGGGCTTTAACTTTCTCCTCAATACAGAGCCTCTCTGGAAGCCGGCAGGCACTCCCCCTCATCAACGTGCACCTGGCCAGTTCCTCCTGTCCCAGCGTGGAGGTTCTGAGACGAGCCCACCACGGATCCTGGCACAACCCGGTGACCCACTTACCCAGGACCTGCAGCGCCTGCGGCGGCTGCCTCCCAGGAAGGGCTTCGCCCAGACCACGGGGCAGGCGGCTCGAAGGACTGAAGCTCGTGGGAGGACAGGCTCACCGCGCTCACCGGTGTCTAACCCGCCCGCGAGGGTTTGCTAACCACTGATTCTTTAGGGCACACAGCTGGGCGCTTTTATCCTTAATTCCTTCCGGCAGGCCCTCGTTCTTAGAAGATCTAGTAAACTTCTCCATGCTTGTCTTTTTTCAGAATCAGCTTTGCAGAGAGCACAGATTGCAACACAATGCATTAGTAAACTGCATTATAATTTACTCCTTTGCTTTTCCTAATTCTGTGCTCTTGAGTCTATGTGTTTTTGGTTCTCATGGAATATTGAGTATCTATTAATGCCTCAATAAAATGTACTTCTTCCTATGTCTAGCATGTAATGCCTCCATAATGTGTAAGATGGGACCGAGCAAGAGGAAGGTAGCAAGTATTTCAAACACCCTCTGAGACTGAAATTGTCCACCTTGTGTTTGACATTGTACGATGCTGTACAAGTGTACCTGAGAAAGGAGGCATTTTGAGACGTATCCTTCAAGATAACAATATGTAATACATCAACCATTGTGAATTCCTATCATTTTGTTTTGAAATCCTGTATTATTTTTATTGTTTCTGTGTTGTTTTGTTTTTGTCTTTGTTGTTATTATTTGTTATTGTTGTTTTTATTTTCTTTAAAATAATAAAAATAGAAAGGAGGAATTACTCCCTAATTCCATTTGAATGGGGTGGGGCGGAAGGAGAGCTAAGTTTTGTTGTTTTCCTGTACATCACTATTAGAGATTGAAATAAGGTAGCAGAATGGGGGAAATTATTGCTAATTTAAAATCAAAATAATCTGAAGCCACCCTAAAAATGAAGCAGTGACTATCCTAGCACCCATCTGTGGTGTGAAGCAATAGTATAATTGATCATGATCCCACTGTACCTGGGTTACGTTCCTATGAATTCAAAATAAAATACATTCCCTCTTGAATGAAAATGTGTAACAACTGGTTATAAAACTCGTTTACGGCTGGTCAGTATTTAGCTCTTTCGGGACGTGTGACCTGGGCATTTCTGACAGCTGCAGAGAGTTCTCCATCACTTGCTGTTAAAAGCTCTGCATTTCTGTTTTCCTCACCGCTTATCTTCCTCCTCTTCGGCTCAGAGTCTCTGGGATGCTGGTGCTGGTGGCCAGCATGTGCCCTCAACTGTGCTGATGTGTGTGGTGGTCTGCGAAGGGGCCCTCACCTCCCGCCTCCGCTGGTCTGGTAGGTCGCGGAAAATCCCACCACACTCGGAACACACCTTTCTTAAGCTTGAAACTGCACTCATTAGAGCCACTAAATGAACATGCATGGCCCCATTGGAAGCTAGAGATGCACTTGGATCCTGACCAGGCTCCATGAAACCACAGGCAGCTCCACTCTGCCAACTCTCCCTACCCAGCCAGTCCAAGTGGGCCTTCGTCACCCCTGGACTGGAGACTTGTCTGTATCCTACTGCTGCGGAGCGGAACTGTCCCTGCTTTCCGTAAGGCCACACACTCACATCCAACACGGCGATGCTCCACACTGTACCCAGCTATGGAAATAAAAACAGTTTGTGAGGAGTGCGCTGCACCTTGTCCTACTGTGAACCTTTAGCATTTGTGTGTGCATTTGTGCATGCGTAGATATCCGAAGTGACCAGCAAGGCAGGAGCAGCATGGCTTGGCTTTTGTCATCGTTCAAGAATAACTGAAGCTTCAAAGACCGTGTGCGGTCTACACAGTAAGCAATTAGGTGTGTAAAATTAATGAAGAAGTCACACTTAAGGGCTTTTAAAATGAAGGGAAGAGCAGTGACCTTTTGATCCAGAAACATTATTTAACAACTGGTAAGTTAATGAAATACATAAATTATAAAGCTGAGTTCTTCAGCCTATGAATGGAGGGGTCTTATGCCAAGGAACTGAGTGTGTATCCCAGGGGAGACACTGCACTGGTGCTGGGAGTTTGGGGACAGGCATTGCTAGCAATGAAAAATGCAAAAACCTATAATAAGACCTGCTGAAATGCAATGACAGCTCTGGGCTTGCATTTCTAGCTGATGTCAGTGACAAAATATTCTCCCCCCAACCCAAATCCTGGGCTGATGTAAGTTTTGAGCAGCTACTACAAGTACGTGAATTCCAATAATATGTGTGTGATCTTCAAGATAGCACATTTTTATTACTTACCCTTTAATAAATGTTGTGTTCTACATGAAATTTGGCAAGGAGATTTCTCAACTAAATTCCTCCTGCAACTCCCCATAAATGCAGATTAAGCAGCAAGCTTCGTTCAAGACAGATTCTTTCCTCTTTTAAAACAGGGAAGCTTGATCTCAGATGACCCCAGCCCCTGGAGACATGACCTACACGTATCTATGTCTCTACAGAGGGAGAGTTGTACTTGTGGATAGAATCAATATTGACAGCCAAGTAATTGTAAAGCCGAAGCAAAATACCTCAAATTTTACCTTCGGTCATAATATAGCAAATTACTTGGTCTTCATTATTTGTGCTTAAAATTTCCTGACTTTGGAGTTGTTCAATGCCTCCTAAAACCTGTCCAGTGGAAACTAATAGGCAATATTTCAACTCCTGGGTATTGTTGTGAAATCATACTTATGAACCATTATGAATGCATTTTTATGATCAGTGTTTTTCCTAATATTCATACATTTGTTGTTATATGGAGAAATAAAATAGATTTCATGTAAAATAAAAATAATTCCTAAATAATAAAAATTTTCTTAAAAGTGGTATTCAATCCAGTGGATAGTTCTGGTTTATGTGTATACAATAAAAATATGTGCCAGTCATGCTCAAGTGACTGAGGCTGGAAGATCACATATTCAAGGCCAGCTTATGTAACTGAGCAAGGCTGTGTCTCAATAAAAATACAAAGGGTTGGAGAAGTATCTAAATAGCACAGTGTCCTTGGGCTCATTTCCCAGTACCACACCCGAAAGCATACAAGCGTGAATCCCTCTAAGTTATTAACATCAGAAGTTAAATCTTGACAGAAATGATAAATATAATATTCATTACAGAGACAAACCAAAATGTGAGAATAATTACTCACACTTGGTTTAAAAACAATTATGATTAAATTATTTTAAAGTACTGGTTTATATTTTTTAATTTTTATGATTCCTTGTTGTATTTTGTTATTTATTTTAATTAATTTTAGCACTTACAGGAAGTGCAATGAAATGAAGCTTCCTTCTCTGTTTTCCTCCCTGTTGCTCTTGTGCATTTCATAGTTATTTCACTAAACTTTGTCAAAGGAAATAAGCACACTAAGAATTACCTGCCTCAGACCGCAGATACATAGATACACCACTTGAACATGGTATTAGTTAATGAGCTGAGGCTTTGGGGGCAAGTTAAGTCTAAAAAATTACAGCCTGAGAGAAAAAATAAGTCTTTATAATGGAGTAAGGATGATGTGAGTGCTTATCTAACTGTGTACATATTTGTACTGACAAGCCTTTCTCCAAGCATCACTTTAAACACAAGCATAAAGTACACACTCAGACATGTACCACATGACTCATTGTGGGATTATTTCTGACATTAAAATCTAGGTGAAATGAATATCCGTGTTGTGTACATATAAGCATGAAAACGGCAGGGAAGTTACTCATGTCTGGTATGAAGGAAGTCATCTCCAGGAGCAAAGTCAGATGGGCAGGGGTCGGGGTCCTGCCCCCTTTCAGGACAGGTACCTGACCACTGTCCCTCCCACTATGCTCTCTCTTCCATAGGAGTCCCTGCCGCTCAGCAGCACAAGGCGGAGGACCATGCCAGCAGCACCTGACCTTCTAGACCAACTGGAGCAGTTCACGGTCTCTAGCATCAGGGGTGGAAACTGGAGGTTGTCTTTGATTCTTTCCAATCTTAGCCTTCAGAGTACCGATAGGTTCTACTCACTGCTGCTGCTACCAGTAACATCACGACACTCAGTACGTGTCTCTCAATGCAGTGTAGGCATCGGTAACATTTCCCTATGCCAGCTATTTAGCTCTATGTTTCAACATTAATTATAATATTCCCTGTGTGGACATTATTTTTGCACGCTACACATTCTCTCATTCTTTCACTTGTCCTGTGCCCTGCGTTTCTTCAGACCTTATCTCATCTTCTGCACTTACCTGGAACTTTTCCAGCTGAAATCTATTCATTTTAATACACTAGCCTAAAAATCTCTATTTTTCACTCTATTCAAAATGATAATTATAAGTTTAGTGCCCTGTTGCTTTTTCATATTTCCTCTCTGTTCAGCTTTAGGTGTTTAAACAAAGAAGTTTATCAGAATCCTTCTGTGTGATTAGAGTCTGGACCACTGTCTTAGAAACTAACAAAAGAGAGAAATAGTTAACAGCTAAGTTTAATTCTATTCCTTGATCCTAAATAATTGCCTCAAGATCAACAGGTAGAAGTGTGGGAGAGTCATTCTCAAATACAATTACATTCACATTCTTTCTTGTATTTTTATCAGTATTAACTATTTTAGCAAAATAGCCATGCTAAAATTACATTATGTTCTATGAAGACATTTTATATTCTCTTGAACAATTAGAATATTTTTGTTTCCCCAAAACATCTTTCCTGTAAATTTTCAGAAATTGGGATTCTATAATACTGTTTAGTTTCATTGTTATTTAGATAAGAACTTACAATGTTCAAATCAAAATACTTAAGAATAACATCTTGGATCTTGCTAGATGCAAGTTTATTAAATTTTGTCATCGTTTTTTGAGGATGGGAGTGTCTAATTCAAATTTGATGGCAAAATATGGCCCAAAAATTTAAGGAAAAAAAGTCTAATAGTTCCTACACCTAACCTCAAGCAATTATAATACAGAAGAAGAAACAAATACATAAATGTCTACACCTTATAAAACATGTGTGCAATGAAGAGCATATATGTTTTTACTTTTTATTTACTTATGACATACCATATATGAAAAAATATGTCCATTTTTTCATAATATAAGTAAAAGCAAAGCCATATGGACATACATGTGATAAAATAAGCAAATACAGATGAAATACACGCTGAAAAACTTGAAATCATTAATATAAATATGAAATCATTTACGAAAAATAAAAATGATCATCTATTGCATAATATACACTTAAAATTAAATGAAAGCACATATTTGGAGTGGCATTTTATGTCCTGCAAAACCTGAAAATAAGTTCTAGACTCAAGAACAAATAGGTAGGTTATGAACTACTCAATTCCTGAAAGCCACTTACAATAACCTTCTGCTCTTCTGTGCTTTGCTTTCACACAAGGGAAGTGGATTATTATGTCTTCAGAGAAAACTCTTAGGCAAAAATAGAAAAAATGCATAACATGCTCTTGAAGTGGCTGAACGTCAGATGAATCCGGCCTCACAGGAAATCTGCAGTAATACTGCACCTGGAGTCAGAGGTGGACAAAGGTGCCGTGAACAGGTACTGAAAGCCTCCAGCCATCTACCCCTTGCACCACTCAGATCTGCCTGTGCTCTGAATCATGCCCCACTGTTACAAAGGTTTGAAGTGGACTGGCACATATCATTCATTTTTCTCCAGAGAATCAAACTCACAGGACAGGGAAAGAATAGAGGAGACAGCAAGGAAGGAGAAGGAGAAACAGGGAAGAAGGAAGGAGGAAAAAAAGAGAGAGAGAGAGTGAGGCAAAGATAGAGAAAGAGGAAGAGAAGAGATAGAATAAAAGGATCTGGTTAACACAAAGCTGAAGAGCCCCTCAGTCTGGGATCTGCCAAGTGGAGACCCAGGAAATCCAGTGGCATAGATCAAAGACTGAAAGTGGGGGTCAGGGATCTCAAATTCGGTCTGAAAGCCTGTGAGCCATCAGCACCAAGGGCAGCAGGTGCAAGCCCCAGCTCTGGTAGGCTGGAAATTCAATCTCTCCCCCCACACGGGAACTCAGTGGGTTGAATGAGGCCAGTCTACCTAGGGGAAGACATGGTAGCTCCCCATTCAAAAGCTAATCTTACCTGGGATCACCTTCACCTAGAAATGGTGGGTCATAGGTAATAACTGATGGCAATACGAGTTCCCATTACCCTTTCAAATTAACACACAAAATTAAACTTCACTTAGTGGTTCACAATGTTCCTTTTAACATAAGACTGAGTGAAAATGGCTACAGTCTATGCCACTGCAAAGGATTTCAAGGCCACAACTGATATCTATCATGTCACTCTTCAAATTCAGCAATTCAGTGGGTGGAAGTTCTCTGATGGGAAGGGATAGACCGTTGACAATAGGTGGTCAAACTCTGGGTACAATGCTTTCATCAAACAATGCTTCAGCGGCTTTGTTTTTACCACTGTTGTCCAGGTAGATGCACCAAGAAATGCCTAGATGAATCTCCTAATTTGCAAATGTGCTTCTCTTAGGATACATGATGTAGTAGCAACCTCATTCTTCCTGGTGATCATGGTGAATTACTACCGTTATCATACTGTCTTGATTTAATTATTTATTTTTGTACTCTACTACCTTGCTTATACCAGATGAACCAGGCAGCTATTATAATTTTAGTCCAAGTGGAAATTTCCCTATCAACTTTTCTCCAGATTCTAATCCAGCAGAAAATTTAGTCATGGGGAAAGAAAGCAAAATTACGCTCACATATGTACAGCGGTCTCTCTGACATCCACTTCTTCATGTCTTTGTTGTGAATACCTATGTCAGAGATCCACAGCCTCATGTGCAGATACTGGCTAGATGTAACCCACATTCTAGAAGGGGAAATGCCACATTGGCAGAGTTTTCACTGGCTTTTCCAGGGTTCTCTGATGCTTCCCAGGTTGTATTTTATGGGAGAGCCATGGGACACCATCATCACATAGGAAACAGCACATCCATCAGCATGCATGCATCTTCGGGCCCGAGAATATCATGTTATCTTATACATCACCCCTAAGGACTTCAGAAGGGGTAAACCAGAGAAACATCAAGCAGATCAACAAAGCCACATTTGTGGGCTAGATACGGATTCCATTTCCCACTGTGCACAAACCCAGTGTTTTTAGAGCTGCAGAGTGACCTGTCTGCCACTCAGTGACTGCTTGGTCTTCACTAGCTACAGCTGTGATAATGAGCAGGCCAAGGGGGTCTTGATAAGAATGGCCCTTTGGTGTAGGGTCTACAGCATCACTACTGTCACCATGACTACTTCACTGACAGGTACATCTGTGAGCATAAGGAGCAGAAACAGAACCATGTTGATCTCCTTGGGACAAGATGGCCACATAATTACTGAGGTCCCTCTTCAGTAAGGTTTCTAAATGTCCACTAGGCTTTGATTGAGTAACTACAAATTATGTACCCACTTTTCAGACTGTCCACTTGTCATGTCTTATTTTCATCTTAGACCTCCTAACCAAGTTCTTCCTCTTCCCCTGAGCACATGGCCCAAAAGTCTGCCAGTGCTCTGAAGCCTACATGCACAACTACCACACACATGTGTCACTCAATCAAAGAGCATGGCCACGACACACTCCTCACCTGCCCGGACGTGAGAGTGTCACTTTCCCTCTTTGACTCTTTGTTTAGATGAGGGGTTAGTACAGCACCACTCTAATTAGATCCTTCAGCACACACAGAGCTGACAGGTCTCTAAGCCAGGCCTACATCTGTTCCTATCTGCTGCTGATCACTGAAGCCATATGCTACAACAGAAGGAGATCCTATCAGGATCAGGTGAGAGTATACCTACACATAATACCTCTGATCATTATCTCGATAGAGAAAGGGACAGGAAGTATTTTCTCCTGAAAAATTTTTAAAAAGCAGTTAAAGTGGAAGTATCTTAATAGAGTCATGTGAATAGATGACATTTGGAGTTGGGGATATCAGAAATTTAATTTTTTAGGGTCCATTCAGGAAGAGAAGTAAAAGCTAAGAGACACTGTGAGATTTAGGCAGTGCTGAGGAAGATGCTCACCTGAAGGACAGAAGAGGGTGGGAAACCCATCAGCCAGCAAGACCAGCCCTGAAGATACTTGATATTTGCACATGAAAGTATCACCTGATCGAGGAATCCTCAGGTCTATCAGAAGGATACCATAAGAACACCATTCCAAATTAGAGTTAAGCATTCTAATTTATCTCTGGATTAGAGTGAAAATTACAATTTAGAGTAATTTAGTTATCTCTGTGAAAGAAGGGTAAAGCCCTGAGGTCAGAAATCCACAGGAACATTTTACTCAAGGTTGGCATTTGGTTATTATCATGGGGTCCTAAGCATTCTTTTTCCTAATTTGATCAATATTTTAAAATGTCTTCATCTACCTGAGTGTATCCCCTATGTATCTTAACCAATTCTAAGAAAAACATGTCAGTATTACCCTACTGATAGTCTTGGCTGACTGATGTTTCCTTTGTCATTTCACAATCCCATGGTGCCAGAGCGGCACCAGAGAACTTGTTTTTGGATAGGATCGTGGTAGCACAGTCATAGGACAGGTAATGCCTACATAGAATCATCCGTTACAAGCCCAGTTACCTGGCCAGGATATGGATGAGACCCATGATTTGGTGACTTTGATCAGAGGCAGCAGCTCAGAACAGCATGTGATCTCTGAGAAACGGCAGTGCACCTTTACCATCTGCTTCGGAGAAAAGCCAACAAGGGTGAGTTGTCGCGTCTCATGGAGCTTGGAAGTTGGAGTCAGACTGCTGATGTGTAAGAAAAGTGTTTTATTTCAAGCAGAATGGCAAATTCCAACAAATTCCTGCCTGGGGTGGCACATTTGGCTTTGACCTGTAAGTTAATGTATCATTTAATTTCCATGAATTAAACCCAAAAGGTAATGGGCCAAAACGTGGTATTGGTATTTCACAGCGGATTACTGGGATGCAGCCTACCTAGACAATTCTGGCTTATTTGCATTCGCAGGAGACAGCAAAGACTCTGAGGCCTCACAGATGAGCCGGGGAATGTGGGGAGGAACTATTGCTGGGCCGTCTATCAATCAGGGGCAACCTGGAGCAAAATGAGCAAAGGGTTATTTTTAACTAATTTTTAAGAAGGGCTACAGAAGCTAGTTTGTTCTCTACTCCTTCCCATTGAAGATGATCACTTGCTTGGGTACCCAAGTAACCTTCTAGAGACTTACAGTAGCAAAGCTACAGATTGAGGTAGCCTGGACATTATGTTGTAGGATAACAAAAGAAAACATGAAGTAGAGAAACAAATAGCTTAGAATCATAGTATAAAATTACTATAAGTATCTTGAAGATTGTTAGAAGACTAGTTTAAAATATATATCTATTCCTAACTCAAACTGAAGCAGGAAGTGCCCCACATTTGTAATATCTAAAAGTTTCCTTAATGTATGTATCATTTTGTAAACATTTGCCAACTTTCCATGTGTCTTTCTTGGGTCATCCTTGTGCATCTCTGTCATTAAGCCCAATACAGACAGGCATAGCCTCTGTTCACATAATCTCACCCGCACACCTTCTTAATGCACTCCTCCTGCAACAGTGCAACAGTGAAAGCTCTTGTCCAGGTGATTATGCATCTAACATCTAGACAGCACTGCTGCATCATCTGTGGGCCCAGGGAAATACAGGAATCATCTTTCCTATAAACCTCTGACTAACGCTCTTGGTCCTCAAACTGTGAGTCGGCAAGATGACAGTGTGGAGTTGTCCATGGAACATACCATGCACTCGTCAGCCTAGGATGGAGTGGTCACTGCCTTGACTACCCCAGAAATCCCCCCATACCCTCTGAGCTCAGTTCCCCAATGGGGTCACAGGGCAACTGCAGAGCCTGCATGTTCATTCTTTACATCCCCAGGATGCTGGAGAACCACTCTGGGTGGAGGGCAGCAGGAGCCCCAGAGGAGGACAGAGGGAGGAGGTCTGAGGGCTAACACAGACAGGGAGCCAGAGAGGAGGCAGGGAGAGTCTGGGCTGGGTGTGTGCTGAGACTCCAAGCCCCACCCATGGGCTCCACTGTTCTACCAAGTTACATTACAGCACATGAGCTTGTAGACATGAGGATGAAGCATTTCAAACAGTGACCACGGTAGACATGCATTTATAACAAAATGTCCTCCAAAGCAATCCTCAGAGCATGGACATCACAGTTCTACTGCGAGTCTCTCTGAGAGGTCCTGTTGCATGCTCAACACATGCTTGCTTTGATCCCTACAAATGCCACAATACCAGCTCAGACTCTGGAACCCATATTACTGGGAGTCGATAGGTGTGGACACTGTTTCCCACACCTACAGCTCTCCTGTTGCTGAGACAAAACAATGGACACCTACAATTTAAACAAGAAGAGGATTATCTTGGCTCCTGGTTTCAGAGGGTTAAGTGCATGGTTAGCTGTTTCCCAGGCAGGATCAGAAGGTGTTGGGGAGCAAAGCTGCTCCCTTAGTGGTGGCCAGGAACCCAAGCACAGGGGGAGAGCATCAGGAAAGAAGGGACCAGGGGCCAGGCCGAGTCCCCATGACCGTGCTTCCATGATGTACCCAAGACCACCCAGACATGTGCTTCACTAACCCCCTACGTGGCTCTCCAACCAATCAGGTTCACAATCAGGATTCACCACCACACAAGCTATAATCACCAGGCTACTTCAGGCAAAAGAGCATGCACGTTTTGAATCATTCAAGTGGCTCTCAACATTGAGTACTTCCAGCTCACTCACAAATCAGCACAAACTTTTCAATCCGAGTGTGGTTGAAAACAAATGCGTTGCCTCCATCGGACTCTGCACTGGCCTCACCCAAGCTCTGATGAAGCACAGCCTCCCAGATGATCACTGTCTACACATTCCTGGCTTTTATAGTGTACTTCCATGTATTCACATTAATTTTTCTTAGTAACTTTAGCTTTCCCTCCTCATTCTGCACTGCAAAACCATACAATAAATTTATTTTCTTGTGAGAACCATTTAAAAATTTAAGGAGCACTAAACTATTTTTCTTTGGATTAACAAGATTTCTTATTTACTAGCCAAGAGATTATCAGTTAATTCACTTTGTCAACCATTATTGAGAATCTCCTCTGTGTCAGTGTGTGAAGACAAGAATGATATACCAAAGAAGCATTGCCCTTGCTCCCAGAAGGATTGCAGTATTATTGGTTAAACAGGAAATTCTTCAAACAAAACATGGGGATACATGGCGGTGGGTGGCTTAATGGGGACTAAGGAAACAGCACACACGAGCATCAAACCCACTCACGTACCAGTGTCACCTGGGAAGCAGTGCCAGGCTGTGGACAGGGGCTGTGGGAACAGCAGTGTTTTCTTTTGTTATCCTACAACATAATGTCCAGGCTACCGCAATCTGTAGCTTTGTTACTGTAAGTCTCTAGAAGGTCACAGGAGAGGAGGAAGACAGAGGTCACAGGAGCGGGGGGAGAGTACCAGAGGGACAGACGTGTGCTGAGGAATTCTGAAAGCAGGCGGGAGCATGATGTGCCTGGCAGGGAGACCAATATTTAGGTGTATCAAGTGAATCCATGCATCAGACAAAGTGCTGGAGCAAAACCTGGAAAGAAAATGAGACCGGACTTTGCAGAGCACTGTGAAAGGCTTTAACAAGCTTGACTGTACCTTGAAGTTGAAGAGTGTCGTTTGCTTCGAGGAGGATCCTGCGAGGGGACACACCAAGACCTAAGACGTGCTTGTCCTGGTACCAGCTCCCACCGGGAATGTGGTTGCTGCCTGAGAAAAATTTAAAAATAAATAAACAATATGATACATTACCAGAAAAGAACATCGCATCACTGTTTTTTAAGTGATTGACTATTTCTTTTTTACAGATGCACCACTGAGGATTCATTATGAACCAAGGGCAGATGGAGAAAATGCTTGAGGCCAGGGGAGCAGAGGTTTGAGTGCTGACAGAATTAGTAAGACACTGTGGGTCCCACATGAAGTCCAGATGGCAGAAAATAAAGTGGGTGGATACAAACACTTTTAGGATGTACAAATCGCAGGGCATGTGATTTGATTTTGAAAAAAAGAAGGGAAGAGTTAAAGATAAAACTCTTGATGCTAATTTTAGCAAACTCATTAATGATGAGGACTTTCATTTAAGTAAGGAATTTCAGAAGAGCACACTTGAGGAGAAGCTGAGCTCAGTTTGGGGTGGACTGAGGTGGAATAGCACACAAATTCTCGTGCATCTATAGGCAGGGTGTTTGGGGTGGTTGGACTGCGGGGGTGCTATGCTCACAGGGGTTTCATCCGAGGCTGAGTTCAGAGGCTGAATTTGCTTTGGGAGGGCCAGAGCTGGTGGTCACTGAGATGTGACCTGGCTGGGCGCATTTCCCACCACGGCTGCTCCTTCTCTCCGCTTCCTGACCTCTGTGATGTGAGCAACTTTTCTCTGCCAGACCGCTTCGCTGCCTGGAGCTACCAACCATGGACAAACTAGCAGAGGCAAACTTCTCTTCCTCTGAGTTGTGAGTGCCAGGAATCATGTCTTGAGAATGAAGAGCAACCTAGGCAGTACAGTTCATGGAGAATAGAAGCTGGGAAGGCAGCCATGGAACAGCGATTGGGCTCGGTGAAGAGATCCGTGCTGCATGGTGAAAAGCTTGGGACATGGACATGGGTGAGACCAGGTCAAGAGAAAGCCAGGGAGAAGACAGAGGTAGTGTGGCCCCAAGAGGAGCTGCTGATGCCTGAGGCAGGCGTTGTAAAGAACGCACTGAGGAGAACAGCAGAAGGGAAGGAGCGATGGCACCAGCAGTGAGGTACAGCGTTTCTGCAGCTCCCATTAACTTGTGGAGATTAGACCTGAACAGACCGTGCATGGTTACCGGGGGTGCAGAGGGGGAGAATGCACTTGTAGACGATAACGCAGCTCTGTCAGGTCCTCCAGAACCCCTCCCTTGCATAGACAGTGGGGCCACCCACAAAGAATCAGAAGGGGATATTTCAGCCAGGACCTCTGTGCGGCTGTGAATCTGGAAAAACTGACACAAACAGATTATATACACACACAGAAAGAGGTAGAAATAAAGCATACTGGGGAAAGATGAGAGACTCATTTGCATTTCAGAAGCAGAGCGCTCTGGTAGAGCAGAGCACAGTGTGTCCGCAGCAGCACAACACTGGGTTGCGGGGGTCACTGGTGCTGAGGGTGCTAGGCTGGAAGGGAAATCGATTACCGCAGGACCAACCAGGATCTCATCCTTAGCTGCTCACCACTGAGGTGAGGCAGCAACCAATCTGACTGTCTGCTTAACCGGACCCTCTGCAAGCTCTACTGAGCTTGGTACGGCAAGTGGAAAAGATTCAGAGACACAAGCAAACAGAAAGGCAAATCCTCCGGCTGAGGCTGCAGCCTTAACTGCAATGAGGGATGATCGACCACAGCAAAGGGGAGGAGCCAGTCTGTTCAGGAGGGGAGAGCGGCATCTCTTCTCTCAGTCACTTTCTACTAAGAGTGGGGGGAGCAGTGTCGGAAGCAAGGTCACTAAATAACATACTGGAGTAATGAGGAGGGAAAGAGCTCAGTGATTGGCAGAAACAAACACAATAATCACGAATTTACAGATACTTTCAATACTGCTGAACATTTCTCTGCCGTCACAACAGCAGCCAGGCTATAGGAGCAGGATGATCAAAGATAAGAATTTAGAGGGGTTTCTACTTCCCTGTGAGAAGCAGGAGTCTTGATGGGCGGGGGGTGGTAGCAAGACTGAACATTCAGAGTTGGTAGTTTCAGAGGGTCGTATGGAGTCCGGGCTGGGGGTATGACGGTGGACACACCTGTGCACGGAAGATTATTGGTAGCTACGTGTTGGTGAGTTGCACTGCGTGTGGCAGTGACATGAAAAGACAAGCATCTATAGGAGAGAACAATTCTAGGAATAATATTCTGGGAGGCCAGAATCAGTAAGGATGAAGTCCCAGGGAACGAGCACCGGGGGGAGCGGCTGTCAGCCAGGAGAGAAATGATTGCAGGAGGTAAGGAGTCCGGGAGGCCCTGAGAACAGCCAGTGTGAATTCAGAGCCTCACTGGTGTGTGCAGAGTGTATGAGCCCAGCTGGCGACCAGGCTTTGCAGTGCTGGAAAGACCCTGTAGCTTGTCTAGACTACGCGACGCAGCTTGCTTGAGAACTTGGTTTCGATGTCACAGAACAGCTAAGACGGACGCAGTCAAACGTGTTCTCACTCGCAGAAGCTTTGCATTTAGAGAGAGCAGAGGGGGACAGTGCGACTCTGAACTGGTGATGCTAATCAGATGTGAGGAGCTACTGATGATGAGTTACTGCTGGAGTGACAGCATGTGATTACACAGAGCCTGGCCGGTCGGATCCCTCTGAATTTCTTTCTGCATCAAGAACTATAAATTAATTGTATCTGATTAACTGGGCAATCCATTACATGAATTATTACCAACTCAAGCTGCTGCCAGAGGTCAGTTTCAAATTAGCATCAGAACACTACATGCATTTGGCTTCTTCCATGAAATACACACGTCATAGGCCAAATCACCCCTGTGCCCAGCAGAAAAAAGGAAGTCAAAGTTTTACCAAAGTTCTGGTCCCTAGGAAACTTCCTAGTTCCTAGTTCTGCTTCCTAGCTCCTAATTTAAGAATGAAAATAAGCAACAAATCTAGTTATTGTACTACTTTCCATGTATTAGGGATCACAAAATGTTTAAAATAGATTTTAAAATTTAGCTTCCTATCTACAAATAGTATGAAAAATAATGCAGAGGGACTTAAAATTCCTGTGGGAATATCACTGATTACCTAGATGCTCACACTGTCACACATTTTTTTTTTCAGATTTAAATCTAACATGGAATTGATACAGAAAGTTGTAAAATTAAAAATGGCCCGTAGTAACAGTTTGTCAATGCAGTCGCTGAAATATGATTTGAAGCTGTCCGAATTTACCCTTTGTGGCTTCCATAGGATACACAGGAAGATCAGCGCAGCAGAGCGGGGAGTCAAGAAATGAATTCAAGGTGCTTGTACAAAACAGCAGCTTCGCTTCAGCTGAGTTTCACACAGCAAGGTGTGCTTAGAAAAAAATCTCAGCTTCCTCCCTCACATCCACATTAATGTCATAAAAAAGTTAAAATGTTGACATAAAATTTCTAAAACATAAATTATTGTAGCTTTTTGATATTTCTGAGAACGTCATACAGAAACTAGGACTTAAAAGGAAAAGGCTTGGGAGGAAAGCTTTGTTCATAGTGTTATTAGTGAATAAGATTTAAGAATTCTTCACCACTGGGGGCTGGGGATTTAGCTCAGCGGCACAGCGCCTGCCCAGCAAGCACAAGGTCATGAGTTCGATCCCTGGTACCAGAAAAAAACAAAAAAACAAAACAAACAAACAAACAAAAAAAAAAGAATTCTTCACCACTGAAAATATTAAACACCATATGCAAAGGCAAGCTTGGAAATAGTTTACACAGTTGTAAGAAATTACTAATTTCCATACTATAAAAGTGACTCTTATGAAATGATAATTTAAAAAGACGGTAGAAAAGTATCTAAAATTTGCAATATAAAAATGTATACAATTAAGATGGTGATAATTTATTAGATAAAAATGTAATGAAAGCCAGTGTGGTAGAGCATGCCTGTAATCCCAGCACTTGGGAGGCTGATACAGGAGGACCGTCAGAGTTCAAGGACAGTCTGGGCTACATAGTGAGTTGAAGCCCAACTTGGACTTCATAGCAAGACCCTGTCTCAAAAAAGAAACAAATAAAAAAAGTGTAATGGAAAAAGTATGCATATCAGTTTGGTAAAAAAAGTACCATGGAAAGATCTCACATGGTGATATTCAGGGAAAACAGATGACAGTGTGATCTCACTCACTGTTCAGTGGTGTTGTCTCTTCAGAAGGCAAGTTGGTGTACTGCAGCATTTAGTGCTAGTATTGGGACCCAGTGACCTTCCTTATAAGCTGCATCCGATCTCCAGGCGCACTTGTTGTGCCCAGAATCTAGAAAGCCCTGCAGCTTCTTACCTTGAAGGCTGTCTTGCTGAAGGGCTTTGGTTGAATGAACAGTTCTTGTGGGCTCCAGTGTATGCACTGTAGTGACTAACTTATCAATACTGGTTTTTAAATATAAGAAATGAACCCTGATCAGGTAAGCTATTTGTAATACAAGAGACTGGGTAAAAAACATAGAAGAACTCTCTGTAACTCTTTGCAAATATTCTAGAACTGAAATCTAATCTAAAGTTCAATAAAACAATTTGGTACATATTGCTTCTAACACAAAAATAAAACAGAACCAAGTAATGTACTAGCGAAAATGGAATTAAACACATGTAAAACAGAAAGTCAATGCCACCTTTTAATCATTCAGTAAGAAGGAAATTCTTACAATATGATTAATCAAAATAAATAAACACAGTGATAGAAGAAAAATCAGTGAAATGCTAACAATAACAATGGGTCGCAAGCCTTGTAGATAATCTGTAACTCATGAAAGTTCAGTGAATAACTTAAAGTCAGTAAATGTTAAAAAAGCAAACAAATTGAAAAATTTAAGAAAAAGTAGGCAATGCTCAAGAAGGTTTGAAACTCTGGAAAGTTCTGTCAGGTTGTGAGGTAGCAGGAGACAGAAGGGGAGGGCAGGCAGGAAGGAGACCTCACTCAGAGACTGAACACCAAGCGGCCTTCGCCAAAGACAGATGCAGTAAAGCATGGTTTGCAGACACTGGACACTGGGCAAGTCAGGGCGGTGACCCCTGGAAAAGAGAACTCAAAGTGAATTGCTAGGGTTTCCTAGGTGACTTCTCAGGCAGGATTTTCAGGGACAGATCAGAAGGGGGACTTGAGTAGAGACCCAGAATAGTCTCCTCACACTGGGAGAACTGAGTGGGGCATCCAGAAAGATGGGCCAAACACCAAAGCCCACAGAACCAAGCCCTGAAGCTGCCCCGCAGTGGCCTCTTAGAGAAGGTCTCACATTCGCCTGGAGCGTGGGCACATCGGCTCCTGGGCTGCTCCCTCAGGCTGGGACAGGACCCACGCACAAGCCAGAGGATGCGTCTGAGCCTTTACACAAACATTATTGACCTCACACCAGTGTAAAGAGATTCATAATTTTAGCAGCATTGGGCAGAGACTCAGAAGGGTCTTGCTTCAATTTTGGTGTAATGTGAGCCTTACATGAGAGAGATTCCTTGTCCTGACTAAAAAAGTGCCCATTAAAGTTCACAAGATTTGGCAACTGCTGAAAATATAAAATCATTCATCGATGGCTGTAAATATTATGTTAGCAGCCTTGTGTGTGTACGTAAGTATGCAACTAACAGCAAATATATTTCTGATATTTTTATTGGATATTTGTTTTCAGTAATCATATTGGAGGCAGCAATTTCAGAAAAAGTTTGTAAATATTTTTAGATAGGAAACAAAGAATTGTGCTGTGGAAAGGAATATTGGGATTATGAGTAGAATATGTTGATCTGAATTTGACATTGGCAAATAAAATTCATGACTGTCCTTTGTTGAATATTTGAATGTGTGGATTTCATCTTTTAATTTTTCATTACATATTTCTATTTTCTTCTCTTAATTTCTTTGCCTTTATTGATTTTTTAAAACATTTTATTTTATTTCTCAAAATACTTTTCTTCAGAGATGAGAAGCTATGAACATATCTATGCATTTGATAGCTTTAGAATTTTTGGAAACTGTTTAACTTAACTGACGTTTTATTCATACTCTTCTAATTGTGCTTATTTAATCAATAAGGACCTTTTCTAATCTCATGAGTGATGGTTCCAGCTTTTATTTTGATCTTATTTATGCTACCTAAATTAGGCATTGTTAATGTTATCTCATAGGGAGACTTCCCTGACTTTATAATTTCTGGCCTGTGTTGGTCATTTACAGCTGCAGATTGTAGACGTCTGAAGTGACTGAGTTCTGACAAAAATTGCTCTACACAGAGGCCAATTTTTTAGCCAGGAGATTTAGCTTATGTTCTGCTGGAAAGATCTAGGCCAAACGCCTGGGTCAGTCTATACCAGCAATGGGCAGATGGCTCTGGATGGAAGCTCCTAGGGACACATTTGGTGTGAAAAAGACTCACAGGGCAGGCCCAATGTCATAAGACCATCAACACCATGAAATGTGACCAGGGACAAAAAAAGCATCAGCAATGATATCATCAGGTCAGCCCTTAAGTAAGTTCTGAAGAATTTTCCTCCAAGGATGAACGGGCCTACTAGGCCACGAAAAGACAGCGTCCTGAGCAAGGGAGCTGCGTCTTCTCATCATCCTGGACACCACACATCTCAGACTGAGCGGTCAGAGGGCCGCCTTCAGAGTCTCTTCCTCAGATCATCGAGAGCCACCTCGTGGCTCACGGGATTGTCTGTCTGCCTGCGACATCACCTCCTCTTCTCACCGGACTTTTTATCACATTCCAGGCCACACTCCACGGCCTCATCTTCGCACTTTCCTCCACATCCAGTCACGCCGGGCGGCCCTGCGGGTCAGGACTCCAACATCCGAACACAGGAGCCAGAACTCAGTCCGGTGCAGGGCACCCCGGGAGCACTGCAAGTAGCCTCCGTGAGGTCAGGAAAAGCTTACAAACCAGGGCAGCAAGAGTGCACACCAAGTCCTGTCTGTCACCAGAATCTCTGATTTCATGATCAAAATTGCCTGCCAGCTGAGACGCTCATGTGTTACAAAAACTTTAGTTAATGCCATGGATAAGATAGAATCATTAAAATACATGTTCATCTAAATTTATAGCCGTTTCTTTACACACTTGCTCTGTGATGCAAAATATAAAATATATATATATGATTACTATTACTCCTAATGGCAGGATAGAGCTTCCTAAAGAAACCATGAACATAAAAGCAGCAAAACTTTCCCCGATACTTATTTTGTGGAAAGGATTATTGCGTAGCTTTTTTATTTTCATATATGGAGTAAAAGTTTATACATATTTATGCAACAAGACAGTGATAAATTTGTTTTGAGAAACTAAATTTATCTAAAATCCAAACGGTTTACATTTATGGGCATAGTTTATGGGCTCTAAGCATCGCTTTGATGTTTACTTATCTTTGTTGATCAAAGATACATACATTTATTTTCCTCACTCAATAATTTTATGCTGCCGTTTTTCATATGTTGCTTCTGCACTGTGCAAGCCTTCCTAGAAGTCGTTCCGAATGCACTGGGCCTGCCTCCCCCAGGTGCCCGGCTTATCTCCATGGCCCAGGGGCCTGGGGGGTGCGGGTTCTCTGCTTCAGTGCTGGGGCCCACTGAGTGCCAGCACACTCTCTCGGATGTGACATGGTTTCCTCTGAGTATAGCATTTATCTATGTGTAGGCAAGTCCAGAGCTGTAATAACACTCTTCTAATTATCCGCCCAAATTCAGAACTCCCTTTGGACTTTACTCATTCAGACACCTCCGTTACAGGTCTTATGAAATAATATTAATGAGAATGTAGGTTACCGAAGACACTTAGATGAAGGACCAGGGATAAAAAGAAATCAATAAAATCACATTTTACAGAAATCCATACCCAGAATAAGCACTTATAACAGGGAATGCAACCCTTCAAAAAGCCACTGCTACCTCCAGTAAATCTAAGTCCAGCTCCAGTAAGAGCTGTGCGTGGTAGAGATAAGGTGAGCAGAAGGTGAGAAAATAGAGCTCATAGTGAAAGTCAAAAGATAAAGCAGCTTTTTTGTGCTTTTGTTCTGGCTTCCAGCATTCCCGTTGGTCCCTGTAGGACTTCTGAGCAGGCATGCTTGGCCTGTCCAGGGCATGTGTTGCACCCTGGGCCCTACCGGGTGAACTCCTGCACGGTTTCAGACCCTTTGCCTGCCAAGCACATTGGGTTGAGATGAGCGTCCTTCCATTCGGAGAAGACCATCACCAATGGCATTTTAGGGTTTTATACATTAGTACATTATTCTGCATTCTCAAAGCTTACATGATTACAGTTCAACTCCTTTTGGAAACTGCATTTTTCTAATAGTTTACAGTGTATTTCATTTAGAATAAATCTGAAGGGTGAGGCTAATGTTACGTTAAAATCTGATTGTATGGTAAAATGCAATGTCCTTATACTTGCATTTCCCTTTATTTTCTTTAAATGTGTATGCTTTTCTATAGTAATTCTCTCTAATTTTTAAACTATCCTAGCATAGCTTGCACAATGCTCAGACATGGCATATTTTGCCTTTATGTGTTTTATAGAAAGGTATTTTAATAATTGTATACAGCAGTGGAAGTCTTGTATTTCTTGAATGTTTTCAAAGGAATTCTGTCAACCTGGGCATTCAGTGTGTTCCTCAGTGAAAGGTGAAATGCCCGTGTTGCAGGACATTTCTACACAAGTTACGCTGGATGCCTAAGCATATGGGTGCAGGAGGTGAAACCTGCCTCATTCCACTGAGGTTTGGCAGGAGAGTGTGGAGTGTGGAGCCTGAACCTTGGGTGCGTAGGAGTCTCTGTCCAGGGAACTTTTGTCTGCAGCTACTGCACCTACTTGAGGAGGACCCCCAAGGTGGTTGGCCCCTGCCAGGAGCTGCAATGTGTGGCACATAAAGGGGCAAAGGTTTGAGGCAGCCCCTGGAAATGGGAAGATCTCTATCTGCCCCTAGATGGTGTTCTGGGAGAAAGTAGAACACTGTATAGTGGCCCTACACTGTAGTGTTATTTTGGTTTAAAATAATCAAAACACTCTTATCTATAGATGAGATAAGGGAGGTTCAGAAACTGCCAGTAGTACTGCTGTGCATCCCTGTAATCTCAGCACTCTGGGAGGCTGGGACAGGATGGCAAACTCCAGCCCAGCCCAGGCAACTCTGCAACTTGGAAAGACCCTGCCTCATGACAAAAAGTGAAAAAGGATGGGCATCGTAGCTCACAGCAAAGGCCCTGAGTTTATTTCCCAGTAGGGAGAGAAAAAGAGAGAGAAGTAGCCCCTGGCATGCTGCCAAACATGGGAAAGCTGTTAACATCTAGAGTTAGTGCTCACGTCGCTGCCGATGCGCTGGGAACAGTGCATGTTTTAGTGTGGCAGTGCTTGCGAAATATAAACTGGAAGTAACAAACCTCAACAATGGTCCCGTTACTGAACAATAGATTGAGTTTCTCTTCCTGCCGACCACATAGGAGCCAAAATGAAAGGAAGGACTAGGCCTCTGAGAACTCAGAACAGAGCAGAATTCAGTGTGCACGACTGAGCTGGCCTGCCCCAACCGGGTGTTTCAGATGTTAAAAACGAGGGTGTGGCCCCCTCTCCCGTCCGGGTCTTGCTGATGCTCATGACTTTGAGTAGCTGCCTTCCGCAAGATGGAGGGAGACGCCTCACCTTGGCCAAATTTTAAAATTTATTGATATGTTTTCACTGTGCCAAGAACTTACCAAGAAAAAAACTCAAATGATGTTTTCTTTTCAAGACAATGGATTAAGAGGTCAGTTTATACAAATATTCAATTGCACTTCATGATTTTTTAGAATTTTCAATAAACTGATGTATATTTATTACTCACTTGACTAATATTGATTTGTCTTTGCAAATTGCATTTCACTACTTCGTGCTGCATATTATGTCAGAGGTTTCACCCAGCACCACCAGTTTTAAAGTTCATTGCGTGCAGCCGTGGAGTTGTCGCGGTTCTGATGATCCTGATGGCAGATACATCTGCAGGAAGGGTATGCCCCAAGGACTTACTGGTTTGGTCATTCTTGAAGCAACAGGGAAAACTACTGTCTTAAAAGATCTTTAACAAAATTTCTCTTTCTATCCCTTCTCTTTTCCCACATCCCAGTTGCCTTTTACCCTTGAGCATTTTCCTCTCGCTTCACAATGTCTATCATACCTCCTAGTTTTTAGTCACTCTTTTAGGTTTTGCACTAGTGTGACAA
This sequence comes from Chinchilla lanigera, assembly GCF_000276665.1. NCBI lineage: Eukaryota > Metazoa > Chordata > Mammalia > Rodentia > Chinchillidae > Chinchilla > Chinchilla lanigera. The sequence continues at coordinate 1,440,667 of NW_004955456.1, read as the reverse complement.
TGTGGTGCTTGCACATGCAGGTCTGATTTATTTCACTTATGAGTATGGTCTCTAGCTGTAACCATTTACTTATAAAAGCCTCGAGTTTATCTTTCTTTATAGCTGAGTAACATTCCATTATATGAAATTACTACAATTTTTTATCCAATCCTCAGCGGATGGACATTTGGGTTGCTTCCACAATTTAGCAATTACAAATTGTGCTGCTATGAACATAGGTGCACATGTATCACTGTAATACAATGTTTTTAGATGTTCTGGGAAAATACCCAAAGGGGAATAGCTGAGTTGAATGGGACCTCTAGACTTAGTATGCTGAGGAATCTCCAAACTGATTTCCACAGTGGCTTCACCAGTCTGCCTTCCCACTAGCAGTGGAGAAGAGTTCCTATTTCTCCACAACCTCACCAGTGTTTGTTATTGGTTGATTTCTTAATGCTGGCCATTCTTACTGGAGTGAGATGGAATCTTGATGTTTTAATTTGCATTTCTCAAATGATTAATGATGTTGAACATTTTCTTATGTATTTATTTGCCATTGGTATTTCTTTATCTGAGCAGTGTGTATTCATCTCAGCTGCCCATATTTGGATTGGGTCTTTGAATTGGGGAGGGGCTGATTTTTTTTAATTCTTTATATGTTCTAGATAGAAGTCTTTTGTCCGAGGGACACTCAGCTAAAATTTTTTCCCAGTTTGTGGGTTTTCTTTTTACTTTTCTGGTGATTTCTTTAGATGTGCAGAAACTTTTCAGTAGGATGAGATCCCAGTTGTTGATTCTTTAAAGTATTTCTTGTATAGTTTGGTGTTTGTTCATGAATTCTCTGCCTACCCCCCTATATCTTCACAATTTTTATCCTTGATTGATCAATATTGCACGTCTCTGTTTGTTTTCCTGAAAAAAACACTTTGAAGATATCATTATGTAATAGAACAAGCATTGTTAATTTCCTACCACTTTGTTTGTAACTCTGTATTGTCTGTATTGTTCTTTTGTTATTTTTGTAAATGGTTGTCTGGTTTTTGATGCTTTCCTTCTTTTATTTTTAAAATAAATTTAAAAATGAGAAGAAAAAAATCTTTAACAAAATAAAGCATACATGGGAAGTTTATAAAAACATGTTGCCGACGTATTCATAATCTTTCTAGGAACAGTAAAAGGAAATATATTGACCAGCTTGGCATTTATATGTTAATACATGTCTTTCCACAATTAGACTATTTTCAGCCAGACACACAGGGAAGAGGGGAGCCAAGAATGCCATCTTGATGAACACAGCTCCAACATTTGAGCAGGCCTTTGAGTCATTTTTAGCCATACGTGGTAAGGAGTTTGCAGAAATCACATCAGGATGCTAAAGGATATTATGGTCAAAGAGGCATGTAGAGAAGGATAAACCTGTGGCACATGTGGATCTATAAAAATCTTAAAGGATAAGGTTAAAAAGTGCCATCAGAACTTGCAGCTTCTAGTGATTGTACAGACATATGGAAAAAAGTGTCCTTTGTTTAAAGTTTCATGAAAAATAAAAGGTTCATGGATGATATACAAACTCATGACTTTCTATGCAGTCAGACAGCTGGTGTTTCAAGGCAGTTACAAAGCTTGAAATCTGGGAGAAAGCAGAGTTCTTACAGAAGGAAAGGCCAGCTTGATCATCTGTGAGAGAACATGGCAGGAAGACAGGGATGACATCTAAAGCAGAGGGGAAGAACTTTGCCAAAATTTCCTAGCGGATTTCAAAGATCATGTGCAGCTTGGGATCAAAATCTGATAACCTTGTAGCCACAAGATGCAGGGGAAGTTTGCTTCCTTTTGTGGAATGTTCTCTGGACCCACCACAAGAAGCGGAGCTCATTTAGGTGATGAGCTTGAGCATCTCACACTGCTGCATCATCAGAAGAAACTTCAGAGTTCGCAGAGGCTGAGGAATACATTTTGTACTTAGAAGGGCGGGTTGAAAGGCAGCTGCTCCTAGATGCCTGTGGGGTGTTTGGTCCTGGTGCTCCTTCCTCTCCACAGGCTCCTCCCTTTCACACCTGGGCCATATCCTGTGCCTCACCTCAGTGATGAGAACACAGCAAAAGTGAAAAGCTATTAATACCAAGATGAGGCTTCAAGGCATATTCCTTGTGTATTACTTGCTAAATCCCCTACCCCACCCTGCCTCTCATTCTCCTTCTCTAGAAGTGAGCTGGACAGGCCAACATCTCATAGCCCTGCAGGAATTTCTGAGCCTAGTAGCTCCAGCATCTGAACCATTTGCAAGAATCTGCACCCTGCCCAGGAGTCTGAGGGAGCTGAGCTGGTCCACTGGAGCCTGGAGGTAATGTAGCTGTCCCGCCGACATGCCAGAGCTCACAGCGGGACACCTAGCTGTGTAGTCACACGAGGGTCTAGGCTGCTGAGGGCGGGATGATCTTCAATAAAGCAGTAGATGCTCACAGGGCAGAAGGGGAGACAGGAACTGGAGTGGCTGAGCAGGATGGGGACCCCAGAGTAGATGAGGAGGAAGAACTGTGGGGAACCCTTTCCCTGAAGAGCAGTGGCCTCCAGCCCTAGGAGAGCAGTGCACAGGCCCTGAGGTGTGTGGAGACAAGCAAGGCTGGCCATGGGGACCGTGGCATCCCAGAAGACAAGGGAAAGCTGCCAGCAAGGAAAAAGAAGCAATGTCAATATTTAAAAATAAATTTAAAAGTTTGTACTGCATCAGTGGACCCAGAAATGAGGGAATTTATTAGTGGCAGTGTTGCACTGTGAGAAATCATGAGGAGAGTTAGACAAACCTGGTCCATGCAAAAAGTAGAACGACCTTTAGAACTGCCAAGATAAAGGCAAATTGAACCAAAGGACAATGGACTGCGAGAGCAAAAATGGTAGAAATAATAGAAGAGTTTTGTGGTTTCATAGCATAAATGTAAGTAAAATACATGAGAAAATAGCATTAATAAAGCAATCAAGGAATTGGGCACAGCCTGCAGCAAAATTTTCATATGTACATGGGGGAGCATCATATTACTCTAAGGTCAAACATACTTAAATAAAGTGCAAATTGCAAAGCACAAGGAAAACTTCTGAAATTAGGAGGCAGGAATAATAAACAAGAGGCAGAGGTGGTAGAATAATAAAAAACAGTAAGTACAAAATAGCTGGGGACACAGCTTAGTGGTAGAGCACTTCAAAGTGGGTAAAAAGGAGAAAAACAGATTTCAAAAATGCACAAGACCATGTGATGGTGAGTATTGTACCCAGTAAAAGGGAAAAAATAATATGCAATAAAATGATCTACACATATAAGTTTAAAAGAGGAATTCCCAAATGAACACTTTGAACACCCGACCATACGTTATTTAAGGTAAAACTGCAGTAGCACACAAACAGATAAGAAGGACGGAAGCAGTTGCAACACACAGAAATAAACCAAAGGCAGCAGCTGCGGGACCAAATGCCCTTCAGAGCCAGGACCTTGGTCAGAGGCAAAGGGCGGGACCAGGCAGAATGTGAGAAATCCGCTCACCAAATGAATCACTACCCTAAATGTGTTTGTGCCTAACCACAGAACTGTATGATATGAGTAAAAAACTCACAGAACTGAAAAGAGAAATGAACAGTTTCCTAAAAATATGTCATACTGTTATGTTTATTTTTTTAACAACTACTTCGAGGATAACAATATGCAGTATAACAACAGTTGTTAATTTCCTATCATCATGTTTTGAAATTCTGTATCATTTTTACTGTTTGATTTTTATGATTGTCTTTAAAATTAAACAAAAATAATGAAAAGGTGCAGTGGGTTCTGTTTTTAAGCTATTTGTTTTCATGTGAAAATGCAAGAAAGATCTAGAATAAAACAGGATTAAATTGTGTTTTGCAGAGTCCCTGGTGAGATGCTTTTCATATTAACTCATGTTAATCCTCATCAAAACCCATGGGGTTCATTTGCTGCCTCACACGTGCTACGCTGAAAGAGGTTGACTGATTTATCTGAGGTGCCTAAGACTGATGTGGAGGGAAGAGAATTAGACACAAGAGTGAACATAGGGCTGGGGCTATAGCTCAGTTGCACACCTCCTGCCTGGCAAGCACAAGGTCCGGAGTTCAATTCCCGGTATCAAAAAAAAAAAAAAAAAAAAAAAAAAAAGAGTGGAAAGTAACAGGAGAAGTGCAGCCTCATGGAAAACAGGCCCTCCAAGAAGGACACTGTTGGTGTATCTTGTAACTTTCAGAGCTTGGAAGATAACATGGAAAAGGGCAGCCAGGACCAGGCATGTGAACAAGCAGATGTGAATCACTTGTGCTGGGGAGTGAACTCATCTGTGAGGAGCAAACCAAGGGGAACTTCAGCCTCGGGCCATGGACCACAGCTTCTTCCGGATAAGCATCACTTTCCTTCACCTTCCTTCTGTTCTTACACAGCGCAAGTGTCTTTAAATGGTGTCTAAAATTTTTCATTTGTCTGACAAGGTCAGGGAGCATATCTAGAATTATAATAATGGATTGAATTCCACAGACTACTTGAAACTAAATCCAGAATTTACTCATCTTTGTAAAGTTAGTGTCTTCCTTAGCACTATTTTCTCAGTGTATGTGGACACACACACACACACACACACACACACACACACATACACAGACGGGTGCAGAATTCCTGGTAATTTATAAACAAAATAACTGCCACTTGCATGCATTATATAACCATGCCGTTTGGGCTCTGATTAGATCTGGCTCTAAATAAAAATATGTATACCATTGTTATGGTTTATGTCTGTGTGTCCCCTCCAAAGCCTCATGCGACCACGGGGCAGGCTTTTAGAGTTTGATTATTATGGGTATGAGAGCTACACCAGCCCTGGGGTGGATAGTTTGCATATGTAAGAGAGAGGAGGAAGCTGCTTGGGGACATTCCTCCTCAGCCATTCCACCCTGGTGTGTGCTGGCAGCTTGGCTGTGCTGCCAATAAACCTTTCCTTCCTTAATTTTGGTCGTCAGATATTTTGTCCCAGCAGCAAGAGAAAGGTAACCGAGACAACCACATTATACAAAAATAATAAATATATTCAGTAGTATCATTTTAAAACTATACTGTGCCACACATTGTGATATAATACTAAAGGCTTTCAAAGCCCCTTGAAAGCAGGTGCTAGTACTTTTTTATGGAGAAGGAAACAATGGCTTAGGGAGATGAATTAGCATGTCCAAGTTCCAACAATTGTAAGGTCAGGGAATGTGACAAGCAGTCCAGAAACTGAGACATGTATTAGTACCGGGGCTGAATTTTCTTTAAAATATATAAAGCCAACCAACACCAAGGCATCCTAAGAATACCCTTATAAAAGTAAAAATGGAATGCAAAATTCATTTGAACTGTAGACACCCCAGAGAAAATTACATAACATGTTATTAGAAAATATTTGCTGTTATCATTTTCTTCAAGAATTACTACAAAGACAAAAATGAGTAATATTATAATACTTTCCAATAATTCACCAATCATTTCTATAATAAATACTCGTTACTTTACTTCACATAATAGGGCTATCTCATGATTTTATTTTTTGCTTTTTAATCAAGCTCCAACATTTTTCCTTGGCCGTAGACTAGTGAGCTGCTCACAGATGAAATTATAGCCCAGTAGACTTGGAGGAGTAATATTTGTGCTGGTTGTTCGTGCTGTTAGGGATTTCCTAAGAGCCCAGCTGGTAGCACTCACATATGTGTTGAGTAAGTCTGTTTTGATACATAGCTAAGGAATGCTTGGGGGCAAAAAGAATCTCAGCTCTTCATGTTAGGTTGACGGTTGTGGCTGGCAGAGTGGCGATGGAAAGTCAGACAGGGGAGATTCTGGATGCTGCTCTGTTCTCACTCTGTCTGCTGCTGGCTGCACCAGTGAGTCCCTCTCTACAAACTTCACCCGAGCCTGCTGGCCCTGCATGCAGGTATATATCAATATGCCATTTTCTGTTTTACATTAAATTTCAATTTAAAGATTTAGAAAAGGTGGAAAGGAAAAAGCATCTCTTAAAAAGTTATTTCATAAGAGATAATTTCAACAGATTTTTAAGAAAACCAGGTGAATCCTTGACAGGGAGATCTAGCAACTCTTTTGACATGTAGCATTCAACAGTTCACTCAGATTGCAAGGTTATTAGATTTTAAATCTAAGTATAGACTACGCATGACTGATTTAGTTTTCCCACATTCATTTTTGTGACCCTTGATCTCATGACCTCTGCTATTGCCACTTTCAAAATCAAGTCAGTAGATACAGAACTGAAATGACTTTCGATATTAAATTTTGTTTCCGAGTCTGTAATGAGGAGAGAGTGATGGTAGCTGAGTTCACAGCACTCCTGAGGGCCGCGTGGAGGACACAGGTGCCTCCCTGGAGGGACCTCGCATTCCTGTCACCACCTTGAGTCTGTGATTCGCCCCGACGATCTCCTGTCTGACCTCCCTTCTACGAACCAGAGCTGGGGGTCTAATTTTCATCTTAGACTCTAGCACTAAGGATACAAAATAAAAAGATGACCCGAGGATTCCCAGTCTTAGCCCTCTGAGCCCCAGCAGCCCTGTTCGTTTTCCCCTTTATTCCGCCCCCGCTACTGATCCCAGAATCAGTCCTCCGGGTCCCTCCCCTGGCACGGCCACGCCCTCCCAACCTCCACGCAAACCCCTCCTGCTGTGCGCTCCTTGGACGAGCTCCCCCCGCCACCCCGCAAAGTTCTCCCTCCTGCTTCCTCAGTGCTTGATGCTTTCTAGTGTCCTTGTGCTGTTCTTTCTTCCCAGCAATTAGCCAAATTACACTGCACATGGCTCCATTTCCCCGTGCCCCAAGTTGTGCCGTTTACTTAATGTAAGTCGTATGTACGTATTCATGGGTAATGTATACTATGGGTGCATAGGCATGCATACTCTTATGTCCAAATTGTACATAAGTATATATTACATATATTAAGGAGACTATATATTTCTGTAGGTATATTTACTTATACTAAATCGATTATATATACGATATAGATATATGTTTATATATGTACCCATATTAGCTCTGCCTCTTTGGAGAACCCCACCTGTCATGGTTAACATGTTCAAGAACTGGCTGATTGAGATTCAAGTTGGGCTTCAAGATTTTGCTCCGGCTACAAACGTTTTAGAGAGGAGATTCTATTTCTTGGGAAGAGAGACACGAGAGGTGTTTTATCTGAAAGGAAGTGAGGGACTGTGAGTCACAGTGTGAAGTGGAATAGCTCAGACAGCTCTGGAGTTAATAATCCACATGGTTCCCGTGATGAGGACCCGCTGGGAGATGAGCACAGTTGCATGACTCTGGACTTCCACCCTCCAAGACACAGGGTGGGTAAGTACAAGCAGGTGAAGCCCATTGTCTGGGCCTTACACTCTAGGCCACAGTTATGTGCTGTCTGAAACACTTTCTCTTCTCTGGGACAAAATGCCCAAGACCTACAACTTAGAGAAAGAGAGGTATATTTCGCCACACAGCTTTTAGTCCTCAGTCACCTGGCTTCATGGCAGGAAGTGCGTGGTGGAAGGGCCTGGTGCAAGAGAGCTGCTCACATCATGGTGGCCAGGAAGAAGAGGGCAAAGGAAGAGCCTGGAGGGGGACAGACCCCTCCAGGTCATGTGACCCATCTCACCCAACCAGGTCCCTCCACCTGATAGCATATTAGCTGTGGATCTGTCAGTGGATTCAGCTATTGCTGAGCATAGTGCTCCATGATCCAATCACCCACCACAAACCCCACTTTTGAACTATAGCAAAGTAGGTAAATTCGGGGGACACCTTAAATATAAGTCGTATAATATGTGCTTACTTGTGCTTTAAGGTAGTCATTCCCTAAACAATGGTTTCCTTGACAAATGTTAAAATTAATCTGCAAACCCACTGCACACTTTCATGACAGGGGAGTAACAGTGCTACATCAAATTCAAATTTAATACCATCTGTGATATACGCACTAAAGTGCTGGGAATATTTAATAACTTTATTCTTGAAATAGAGTATAAAGGTATAGAAGTACATATATGTTGCATTATTTAAGCAACTCTAATAAATTTATAACCCTTTTTGAAGCACTTAAAATTCATTTTCAGGTGTAGGAAAAGATGACAAAGAACTGCTAGCAGCGATTTTATCTAGACTTACAGGAAAAACATTAAAGTGCTAATATTAAAATTTCATTTATCTGTCAAACCTTGTAGGGCTAATGGCAAAGATGAATGCTTCCAGCATACAAATAAAGATACAAGGTGCAGCGAAGTTCAAGCTCCTTATCTACTATGAGCAACTTGTCTCTTCCGAAGCAGAGGGACAGAGGACGTGTTTGTCCCTGAGGCGGGTGATCGGCACTGCCTGTGCTGAATTCCAGCTCTGAGGCCCACCGGGGCCGTGGCAGGCTGAGGGACTCCGGACAGGAGTGCTGGCCTTGGTCGGAGACCGAGTGCTGAGCATCCGCTTTTCACGAATGTGCTAAACCTGTCCACTGGGCCGCTGCACACGACAGGCAGCATCTGGTCCAAAACGACTTCAACCCTTCAGCTGAACTAAGCAAGGGGGTCTGTTGTTGCCCGGCCTGCCAGCGTAGAAGTGCCTCCTCGAGTACTGTTTAATGCGAAGGGGTGAAACGACATCCGTACATCATTCCTGTCTGGGCGCTAATTCCTTCTACTCTGTGGGAAAACAGATGTGCATCTTAGAATGACTCACAGAGGCAGTTAAACAGCACACAGAAGTAGGAACCTGCAGAAAGAAATCGGGTATAAGAAGCGCGCTGGATCTTTCGTCGAGTTTGATTTTGCTGTAATTGATAGATCTTAATGGAAGTGAAAGCAACAGTTCCCGAACGCCATCCCCTGCAAGGGCAAGTCCCGCGGGCCCCGGATAAAGCGTCTGCAACGCAGTCTGCGTGATGCTGAGCAGGGAGTCCACTCTCGGCCCAGGGACTGTGCTCTGCATGTGACGGGGACACAGTGTGTTTGGGGGACAGTGAGAGAGAGCTCTGGACGAGGCCTAGGTGAGTGTCATTTCTGGTGGTAGAAATACAAAGGTTAGAGGAACTCTCCAAATTTCCTTCTCCTTCCCTACTCAGATTACTATTTTTACTTCAAAAAGGCTGATCTTAGTTCTCTCTCTGTGTTTCTCCAAGAATGGCATTTTTGGAACTGGTGAAATTGCACAACTAATTTATATTCAGCCAACTGCTTAATAAGTCTACCTTGACTGAGTCTTGTAATCAGCTTCTCCTTGTTATTTCCAAGCGGGGAGAGTGTATGGATGCAGTTCGAGGTCCCTGGGTGGATGATCATGCAGGCAGAATGTAGGACATCAAACAGGACGAAAAAGGAGCGGCAGAGCCCCCAAGCCAAGGAGGAGGAGCCACAGAGCAGTGGGGGAGACCCCAACCACAGTGGCTCTCTGAGGGAGGCTGGGCTTGGGTTCTGGGAATCCTTCCCATCTTAGACTGGGTGCAGGGCACAAAGGAAGGAAGCCCCAAGTAATCATGCAAGGCAGCAACTTGTAAAATTAGCATTCGAAGTTCACAGGCACAGCCCGCACAGGGAGACCTGAACACGGGGGCCTGGGCCTGTGACTGGGAGCGAGGTCTGTGGGGACTGAAATTCAGATCAGAGCCCGAGGCAGAGATCAGCCCTGAAACCATCCTGGCCATGCGGAGACCTCACAGTGCCCAGCCATGTTGGGTTAATTTAGATTTTTCAGCTCCACAGTAGTGTGAAAGCACACTCAGGCCCGCACCCTGTGTCTCATGTTCAGTGCAGTGTCCCATGATCCGCATAAGATGCCTGGGACTTTATTATACAGCATGGTGTAAGACGACATTCCCTAGCTATAGGCCAAGAGAAGATCTCTGAGCACAGTGAACTAGGCTGAACTATGAAAATCTGGAAGGGCGGTGTACTAAGTGCATGTTTGGAAAGGATTTCCATCTTCTGCAGTCTGCAGTGATATAATTGTTGTACGTTGAGGAGAACCTCTATTCTGGCCCAGAGAAATACTAAGCACAGCTCAACTCAAAGCGGGACGTAGTAAGTATTCTCACAGAAAAGACTCTGCCTGTTTAAGACTCAAGGAGTAAGACAAGAGCTTTGCAATCACCTTGGGGGATTTTACCTGAATCACACTAATGAATAAGCAACTTAATATTTTATTGTAAGTCAGAACTATCTGAAGACTCTTTAGGGGGTGCAGAGGCAATGTGTACGTGCACACACAGTAGCAGGATTTGTAGACACTCACTTCTGTGTCTGCACAAGCTTCCTCTCGTCTGCCCGCCTGAGTGTGAAAAGACAGAACTTGGTGCAGTGCATTCAGGACCTTTTTCAACTTTTTCTAAAGAGGATGAAAGGGTTTATTAGGAAGAAATTTTAAGGTGCACTCTCAAAAAAGTAGAGTGCAAGCCTGAGAGAGAGAGAGAGAGAGAGAGAGAGAGAGAGAGAGAGAGACGTGTGCTAGGGTTTGGAGCTGGGAGGTACAGCCACAGAAAGAGAACAGGCCTTTTTTACAGGGCAAAGGCATGAGCCTCGATGCTTGCTTTCATTTTGTTTCATTTTGATGGATAATCTAAGATATTTTGCCCGAAAGCATTCTTTGAACTCTCTCAATCTGTTCTTCGGGGTTGAAGACCAGGTTGCTGCACTTTACCGACTGAGTTAATTTATGGGCTGGAAGTAGCGCTGATGAACCCAGGGCAGGCGGGTCGTGGCGGGCTCTCCTCATCTTGGAAAGCTCCAGCGAGTTCACACCACTGGCTTCCGGCGGCTTCAAGGACTTTCGGTGTGAGGGGCCAGAAGAAAACAACGCGCCGAGGGAAGGCTGGCCTGGGCAGGCCGGGTGGCTGGCTCTGTCCTGCAGTGGCAATCTTAAACCCAAGCTTTTCATTATGGTTTCCCTGGACTCCTTCTTACCCATCTTCATTTCGACTGCTCTAGGTCATTCTCCCCACAGAGCCTTTGATTTCTTACCCTCCAGGAGTGAAAGGGCCTCGAGTCTTTCTTCTTCTGAGTGCCTCAGGCTGAGAGGGGCATCAGTCTTGTCTTACAAGTGATCAACTTTTAAAGGTATTTTACTGAAATAGTCTCACATGCACAGGACTCTACCAGCAGTTAGAGATCAAGGGACGCCTTGTCTTCGGACCCTTCAGTTCTCCCAGGTACTTTCCCATCTCTGTTAAGGCAGAGAATCAGGATGACACTGGGAAGATTTTCCCTGAAGAGAACAGGACTTCCACATTAGCACAGGCTACTATGGTGGTGTGGCTCTGAGGAAACGTACCCACGGCACTTCTCAGACCACACAACTGTGTTTGAGTCCTACTCGGCTGCTTTGAGAACTAAAGCTCTCCACTGGCTAAGTTGCTTGGAAGAGTTTCAGTAGAGCTACTTCTCACTTAGTATGTGGGTTATTACTCATGTACACTTGCTGACCCTTAGCTTCTTGGCAGGAACATAGCCTGCTTGTGGCTGGAGATGAATCTGATGCCACCACAGGTCCCAGGCCATATTATTCCACCTTTTCCATCCTTCACTGATCATTGCTCCTTTTGTAGCTCTCCTTTGAGGTAAGTTCATGGCTTTCTTTTAAAAAGTCTATTCCTATTTATTGAAAACCACAGAATTCCAACACCTGTGTCACCTCTCTCAATCTTATCTTCTCAATCTCAGCTCTCCTTATCTTCTCTTGAAAAATGAGTTATTTCTAGGGCTATATTTTTAAGTCCACTTTACCAGGGACAGAAGTACAGATGAAGAGACATCTGATGAATATTTCATTAATTTTTTAGTGGTTGTGGAGTTAGGATAGTATTTTTACTGTGTGTGCTAAACTCCATAGGATCCCATTAATGACAATTTAAGACATAATAAAACCAGGGGTACATGAAAAGTGTCTTTCATTATTATTCTCATCATTTTCAAAGTAATGGTATTTTGACAAAATTTGTCTCATACCTATAAAGATTGCATTCAGTTCACATTAAAAATTAATCTATGGTGGTGCAGTAATAATGTGCTGCAAAGTTATGGAGAATTATCTGTGGTAAAGCCAAGTTCGAATTACGTTTAGCATGCTAACAGCCACGAGGAGGCTGGTCATGTTTTGCTTCTACTGCTCCCAATGCAATTCCTTTAAAAATTTGAACTTGAGAAAAACAATAGATTTTAGTGCTTCTCACTCTGTCCTTTAAAATCTAACTGGTCCCTGTGATACTTTACATCTGGTTGTCCCCCAGGGCCTCGTGCATCTATAGGTGGGGCTCTGGGGAGGCAACTGGATGTGGGGGCTTAGAGCAGACTGTGCTGTTAGGAGCCAGACTGGATGGAAGAGGGCGGTCACCGAGAGAAGGCTGCGTCCCCTCCCTAGGGCTCCCCTCTCTCTGCTTCCCGGCCACATGAAGTGAGCCTCAGCCCAGGCTCTGCCACCAGCCAGATGAGGAGGGAACTCCTCAAGCTGAGCCACCTACCCTCCTCTTCCCCGGACCTGCAGGAGTTGGGCATTGTGTCTCAGGAGGGAAAGAGATTGAGACACTGCCCACCATAATTTACCCAAAGAAAAATTGTCAATAAAACAAAGCAAATAACCCCAAAACCTGGCAGCCCCAGAGTTGGGAGTCTTAAGGGGGCTTCTGGATGTCATGGACCACGCTGGACAGCACAGGGGTGGCTGGTGTCACCAGCAGTCACAATGCCACCAGCAGCAGAAGCCTCACCTGCTGGAAGACAGGGACTGCGACCCTGAAGCCGTAGCATGGAAGGGCTTGGTAATTTCCTCCCTCAAGCAACAACCGATTTTCAAACTAGTATTCAGAAGACTCACGATGTGTTAATGCTCTGCTTGGGACCGGGACAGGGGCGTCCTTCCCGCCTGTGCACCTCAGCGAGGCCGCACATCACCCGGACAGGGCTGCCCAGAGAGCAACCCTGGAGCGGCCAGGTCCAACCATGATTTGGCCTCTTTTGCTCACTTCCTGGCTAGTGGAGATCTGTAATGTAACTCAGGTGCCTTTGTGTAATATGCATCCGTGTATACTCACGTGCATTCGTATGTACACATACGTGTCTGCATTGGTCCAGTGACTCAGTTCCCTGACGCTGGACCTTAGCCAACGGCAGAGAAGTGATTCAGTTACTCTAAACACGGGCACACTGGAGAGGTAGTCAGAGTCAGGGTGAACACTGTTACTTAACTTGGTCCCAAGCACCAGATGCTGTGAGCACCATAGTTACCAGCCGTACCCTTTGCACTGAATCTAGCTGCAAGCTACACCCGAATACACCAGCTGGAGCACATCGCTAGCGGGGAGGTGAAAGCAGCCCAGGGGCCCTGTAAAGCAAGGAAGACCCTTTCTGCTGTTTCTCCCTCGCTTCCACTGCTGCATGGTGTCTACAGGGCTCCCTGTCCATTCCAAATGCACAGCTCCTGTGGTGGGGAAGCAGTATTCCAGGCACTAGGGAACACACTGTTCACTGTTTCGCACACAGAGCTCCAAACCTCCGTGTGTCATAGAATCACGAGGTGAAAAGGCATGAGTAACTTTTATAATATTAATATGAATATGAATCTTAAGGACTGCATTTTTCAAACATCACTGTTGATAACTAACATTGGCACTTTCTAAGGCTCCTCAGTTCAGAAAAGACATAAGCGTGCATTGATCAGCCCACGTGTTTGAAGCAGGCGCCAGGTTGAAAGTGCTAGTGTTGAAAGTGTGTGACATCAACAACAGGGACAACCTCTCTGGCGGTATTATTAGTTCAGCACCAAAGTCAAAACGAAGAAATGAACTCTTGGTTCACATGACAATGTGGATGAGTCCTCAATGCACAGTATTAAATGAAGGACGCTAAGCCCAAGTATGTGTGGTGCAATGCTCTTTGAGTGGTGGCAAGAAGAGCCCGACTGACAGAGGCAGCTCAGATGGCTGGTTAATGAGAATGAAGGGTTGAGCTACGGAAGCCCACGTGGGTGCTTCAGTGTGAAAACACCAGTGTACATGGTATTTATTATATGTGTTCTATATGTTCATCAAAACCCATGGACACACCCAGCACAGTGACTGAATGTTAGACAACAGGCGAATAAGAAACTGAGGAGGAAAAGGAGGATGAAGTGGATGAAGAGAAGAGGGAAGAGGAGAGGAGGAGGAGAAGGGAGAGGGGAACTAGAAAACAGTTGTCCATGGAGGATGAGAAGGAATGTGCAGAGCAAGAATGAGTCGGATGCATGAAAAATATCACCGCAGGGACGGTGAGGAAAGATGCCCAAAGAGCCTCTGAGACACAGAGCCGGGCTGGGTGTGTGAGGCCAGGCACAGAAGGAGCCGAGTGAGCTGTGTGCAGGCAGGAGTGTTTCCTACCGAGTATGGTTTACCAGTCCTCAGAGTCCACTGCAGAGGTCCTCGCACTGGAAGAATAAGTCACGTAATATAGAGGACAGTCAGAGAAGGAAGCTGATTGTAAATAGGCAAGGATGCATACGGTGAATCCAGTGACCTGAGATGTAGCCGGGGCACTTACCTGGGAGCACTCGCCTAGGAGTCGGGAAGCTGTGGTGAGACCCCTTGGAACACTAATGGAAAGAAATCAACCCAAAGAACCCCACTTTGTGGGTGAGATTTGGATGGGGCAGTGAGAACTTATTTCCCTGAGCATACATTCACACAGGCGAACAACCGCAAGCAGGAACGCAGGTGCACTGCCACACTCAAGTGTTTCTTTGCTCTTTTTGCAATGGGGATAGAGCAGCCCTGAGGCACTGTGAGCTCATCCAGTGTCCAGATTCTGGTTTCCAAATATCATCCATCACTGAAAAGAAACAAGAATTGTGACAAATCACACTGGGACCGGATCAAGGCAAAGGGAAACAGGAGCATCTTGTGTGTTATGCCAGAAAGTAGGGAACATCTGTCTGTCCCCAAATAAAACAAATGGACAATGCATCCTGCAGCTTACCTGAAAGGTCCCTTGATAAACATGCCCGTAGTTTGCACAGCAACAATTAATACAGGTAGTTTTTTTTTAAGATAATAAAAAAATAACAACATAGACAAAAGCAAAACAAAGCAAAAGCAATAAAAATGATATAGGGTTTCAAAACTAAATGATAGGAATTAACAATGGTTGTTATATTACATATTGTTATCTTCAGTGAAATTGCCCAGATTACCAGATATAAGATTGCAAGATTGATCAAACAGTTAAAGAGAATTTAAAAAAAAAAAAAAACATTAGAAACAATACAGAGCTTCACTAAACAGGATGGTAGAAATTCAACAATGGCTGTTATATTGTATATCGTTGTCTTCAAATCAGTTGTTCAGATTACCTGGAGGCTTTTTTAGGTCAATACACATAGCTAGAAACCATTCTCATAAGTGAAATAAATCAGACCCACATGTGTAAACATCATATAATGCAGGTAGTTTTGAATACTGTGTAAGGAATAAAATAAACATGTATAAAGCAATACTGTCATAAATAAGTGACAAATAAATAGATGCATCAGCAAAGTCATATTTCCATAAAAATTCCAAATGTATGAAGCTCTTCCCTCACCCCGTCAGGAAGGACTTGACTTCTTTCCCTCGAATGTGAGTGTGACAGTGATTCTCCTCAAAATTGTAGAGTTTATAAAGTTACAGCAGTGACTTCACAATAAGGAGAACTGGCCAACAGACCTCACTGGAGTGACAGTGTCCAGCGATGTTGTGTTGTACTTGTGTCACGTACTCTGCACTGGTGTGATGTGGACACTTGATCCTTGTGATTCCGTCACAGAAATCTATATCCCCAGTCTGGCAGAGACAACATGTGAAAGAGCCTCAGAGTGAGAGACCTACTACCAAATCAGTCCTCTTTGAAATGCTTAGGAAGGGCCTGAGAGATTTTCACAACCTGGAGGAGACTAAGGACACATAATGACCAACTGACACTTGGTGTTGGGGGTCCCATTCTAGATCAGCAACTGTTCATAATGAAGGAAGTTGGTGTTACTGTTTGTGACTGGATGTCCCCCAGAGCATCACGCAGTCATGGGCATGGGCTTTTGGGAGGTGGCTGAATCTGGAGTTTGTGATTGGTTCACTGTCTAGTGCTGGGACTGGCTTGTAAGTATGGCACCTGTCCTGTGGCAGGTGGACTGCATACAATATGAGGGAGGGAAAGAGGCTTTTTCTCCCGTTTGCTGTTGTTGCTTTTGCTGTCTTCTGCCACCTTGAAGTCTTGCCCCTTTGCCATGCCACCATCCCTTGGAACAAATCGACTATGGTCTGAAACCTCTACAAACTGTGAGCTAAATAAAAATGCTCCTGTCCCATTTTATCTTTGGGTGTTGAGTATTTTCTCTTAGCAACAAGTAACTAAGACAGTGGGGATGGTGCACGGGAGCTCTGTACTACTTTTACAACTCTTCTGTAAATCTAGCATTCACAAATGGAAAGTTTAAAATTAAAAGGTAAAGTACTTGTATAGTAAGTAATGTATATGCATAATTTGAGAACCTTCTGATATGCTGCATGAACTGACCTGAGAGTTGATTATCATCCTGCACTTTCAGGGGCTGAACTTGAGTGTACTCCATGCATTAAATCTCCTGAAAAAAGCAACTATAAATATTAATCAATAGCCCCTCTGACCTGCATCAGAAAACAATCAATCCATGTTCAAATTCCTTGGGTAGCACCTCTTGCGGGTCCCCTAAACCAACCCCAGACACAGACATCTTTCGTTTTCAGATATTTGGTCAGAAAATCTTTGTATAGAATGAACACAAATATTGAATTCATTGTTACCCACCCTCTCCTTCTCAAGCCCTTATTTTGACAGAAAATAAATGTAATTAAATAGCAGTAGCTCTCCAGTATGTTGGCATCACAGTGGTAAATAACCTCAAGAATTCTTTCAAGAATGCTTGTATGTGTAAGTATACTTAAAAGTCTCTATGTCTCACTCACGGTATCTTAGAACTAGAACCAAATGTATCCTCTCTAGTGTGGTGTAATCAACACAGACTTAGAAGAAGCAGAAACCTCTCATCAAAATCTATTCATGTGGTCACAACCTAAACTTCTATAAACCAATCACATCACAGGATTGCAAAATGTTATGCCCTGAAACTCCTTTACATATGCCTCATAAATATATAGACTCCTTACTTTTAAATTTGTTTTTCTAGACCAAATACAAGTTTTAGTTATAATTATTATCCATTATCTAGCATCATGATCTGAAGAAACATTGTTTCTCTCTCAAAACTACTTAAAATTCTTCTTTATTTATTATAAAATGTTATCAGTGCCCTCCATAGCTGAACTAGTGATAAAAATAATAAGCATAGGTGAAGGCCAGAATTACAAAATCAAGTTTATGCAGTTCTCCTTCAGGTTAAAGTCCAGTACACTACCTTTCCGTGGGAAGGACCAGTCCCAGGACATAAGTAGTGTACGTGCTTCCATCTTGCACACAAATTTGAAAGGATTATCTAATTTATTACTCAAGTTGACTTGCCTACCAAACGTGTGTCTATTAGTGTTGATCATGAAATTGCAGAACATGAATTAAAGTTATATGAATTAGGGAAAAATCTGTACTCCAGGGTGGGGACTCTGTGTAGCTGACTATACAAGAGACGAGGGAGGATCCCAAGGAAGATTCCCATGAATGTCCAACTCCGCCCAGGAGAAGCCAGATCATTCATGCACCATGGGGTGAGGTCAGGGCACAGCGTTTGTGCAGGCACCTTGGGACCACTCTGTCTTACCTGCATGGCTCCCTAGTGGCCAGTGAGCAAGGACACAAGGATGTCCAACTTCTTTCTCAATCTGTCCTTGAACAACAGACTCTTTTTGTTTATTTCTCTTCTTTGACATTGCACAAATGTTGGCCATATGCAGTTTATGACTTAAACTGATAAAAGTAAAAATATGATTTTCTTTTTGTAAATATAAAAATATTATTTTCTCTAACCTCTGTATTTTAATTTTGTGTCTTAATATGTCTTCTCTTTCCCACATTTGTGTTCTGTTTCTACCAGTGTTTTCACACAGGAGAGGGATGAAGGATATTCTGCGTCGCCTGTGCTTGAATTCCAAGTGGGCAATGCACCTGGCAACACTGCGGAAAGACCCATTTGAGTATATCAAAATCGATGATAACTTTGATGAACCAGGTTGTTTCCCAGTATGATTTAGTCCCATGAGGGTGTGTTTACTTTGTCTGCCTCAGGGATCTTGGCATGCTTGCTACTTTTATTTATGGATTATCTTCTCCACAGTTGAAAGAGAAGGTTGGTTTCTTCAGACCAGTGGGAGACTGTCTTCTGACCATTAGCAGATGCTACCGTAGGCTTTTTATGACTCCTCTCACCCTGGGATAGTACAGTGATGAGCTGAATGCAGTTCAGAATTAAAGCTAACGTGAAAAACATATACATGTAAGGTGCAGTGGAGTGGGACCGCTTAAAGCAGCAGGTGTTAAGGAGAGTCCTTCTATGACTGGCGGAGGCCCCAGCGGGTCGGGCAGCAGCACCCACACCCTGGGCAGGCACGGTTTTCAGCACCATTGAGTAGGTGAGCTTCGTATGCAGGACACTGTGCGATTGGTTGTTCTTTGAGAAATGAGTCAAGTAATCAGGAGTCTACCCTTTGCAAAATAGTGTAAGCATTATCTATGTACATTGCAGTATATTATATTACAATATCAAATGATATGTACTATCAATTGTATATATATATTATCTAAGATACATATTACTATTCTAATACATCGCTGTATTATAATTACACTAAATTGCATTACCTTAACACTTAGTTATACATATTACTATTCTAATACATCGCTGTATTATAATTACACTAAATTGCATTACCTTAACACTTAGTTATACATATTACTATTCTAATACATCGCTGTATTATAATTACACTAAATTGCATTACCTTAACACTTAGTTATACATATTACTATTTCCATCTCAGAGTTTAAGCCATGGGTGGTCTGTCCTGTGCAGGATAGAGCTGGAGATGGTGATGCATGCTTGTAATCCCAACACTCTGGGAGGCTGAGGCAGGAGGATAACATGTTCAAGCCCAGGGCAGACAACCTAGCAAGACTCTGTCTCAAAATGAATAATAAAAAAGGCCTGGAGATATAGCAAAGGCCTTGATTCAATTCTCAGTACCAAACACAAAGACAAATAAAACAAAACCTACAGAAGTGTAGTAGGTAAATCACATATTTCAGAGCAGTAAGGAAAAGAAGAGAAAACCTGTGGAAGGTTTTCCTGTTCTACATATTATCATTTTACATTAAATTAGAAGCTAATATTTAGAAATTTATTGGGAAAAAATAGACAAAGGATTTGGACAAGAGGCCTCAAAACAGTTGGATAAGAGGAATGAGCTCTGGTTTTCTATGGCACAGGAGGGTAACTACTGTCTACAACTGTGTATGAGATATTTCAGAATAACGAGCCAACAGGAGTACAGAAGGTCCCATCCAATAGAAAAGATTAACGTTTGAGGAAAGACATGGTCACTACCCAGATTTGATCATTACACATCATACACATGTATCCTTTATCATACGCAACCCACAGTGGTATAAAATACTTTGCTAATTTTAAAATGGAAAGGAAGGTGCAGAAATGTCAATACATTTATTTACTTCATGTATGTATAAATTAAATGTTGAATTATATATCAGAGATAAGAGCAAAAGTTCCAATTTCTTCCCTAGTTTACCCTAAAATATCTCCCTCTGTAAACACTGTTCTTAGAATATTTGAATGGGGGTGTGTTTCCATCCAGCTTGCTTGTTTGTGGTACTAGAGACTGAATCCAGTCCTCACACATGCAAGGCAAGAGCGCTGCCACTCAACTATGTGCCCAGCATATTTTTCTTATATTATTTTGAGGCAGGATTTTGCTAAGTTGCCAGGGTGGCCTCAGACTCATACCTCTCCTGCATCAGTCTCCCCAAGAGTGGGATTACACACACATGCTACTGTGCCCACCTTCTGGTCTTTGACATGTAAATACCACCATAAACACCAGCTCAACACTAGAAACACACAGTAGCACAGTGACAGAACTTTTCTCTTTCTCCTGAACACTGATTCTCATACACATAGCATTACCTTTTTCTTTTAAGGTACAGTCTTCTGTTATATGGAAATGCTACAAATGGTAAGAGTACCTCTCCATTAAAGTTTGAGTTACAGGTTTTCGGTATTCACTTTCCACATTATAATTTCAAGCGTATTCAGGAGTATCAGTGTTGCACAGTGACTCCCCTTTTATTCACTTAACTGTGTGTTTGGAAACAGCTCCAGTTTTGTAACAGCTGGAGCAGTAGATATGTGCATCTGATGTTTTGATACATGTCGTCAAACTGATCTTGTTTTACAGCAAGCCTTGAACAATAGTCATAATGCTTATTATTTCATCAGACCCTTCGCAGAATTGGGAACAGTTAATCTGTTCAAGCCTCTGCTAATGTAAAAACTCACACCTCATCCATGTTTTATAATCAGATTAATTAATTAAGAGATTGAGAATATTCTAAGCATAATTAAACATTAGAACCTCATTTTGTATGCTTTGGTTGATTGTATCTATTGCCAATCTCTCTACTGGTTAGAAGAACCTTTCCTCAGAGGTCAATAAGAATATGTTAAAATGTAAATGGAATTTTTTGGAGTCAATTAATGGATATTTCAGATGGGTTATTGAGGAAAGCACCAACCCTCACTCAGAAAATGTGTTCGCTCACTGGATGCTTGATGATAACAAAAAATAATTGTGGCATTGTTGAGTTTTAAGGATGCACTGGTAGGGTTCATCAAGAAGAGTCTCTGTGCTGAACACCCACGGTGTAATGCTTACAGGAAAACCAATTCACACTGTAGAGTTCATGGCAAACAACCTGCAGAATAGAACTAGAAGGGGGTTTACACTACATAAAATGAGACTTATGCTCAGATCTTT
This sequence comes from Chinchilla lanigera, assembly GCF_000276665.1. Classification (NCBI taxonomy): domain Eukaryota; kingdom Metazoa; phylum Chordata; class Mammalia; order Rodentia; family Chinchillidae; genus Chinchilla; species Chinchilla lanigera. Next base: position 1,419,650 of record NW_004955456.1, on the reverse strand, counting down.
CTAAGTATAAAGAATTCAAAAAGTAAAAAAAAAAATCCTTAAATACTACCAGGAAAACAGACTATTCAAAGGGGAAAAAGAAAAACCACAGGCTCATTTCTTGCACAAACTTGATCTTTTAAAAAAATCTAAATCTCACAAATCAGACTGTGTAATAAGCTTAATACATCATGCATTTCCTTAGTATAAATGCTCCCCCTTTCTGCTCCTCAGGACAATCTGACCTTCAGCTGACTTTCTAACAGCTCCCCTGGAGCTGAGGCGTGGTGCACTCTGGAGTCACGTCAGCATCAGCCCCAGCATGCAGGCGGAACTTGACTGAAGGCTGTGATCTTCGCTTCCCTGAGGGCAGACTCCCCGCGAGCCTCTGGCTCCTTCTGGGAACGCTGGTCGCTGTGCCTGTGGATTTTGTGCCTAAAAACATAAGAGATCGGCGCTGTGGGGAATGAGGACCTCGTGCTGTGGCCACGGCCACCTCCTCCCCCCTACTCAGCTGCCATTTTTTGCTCATAAATTGCAGTGATCTATTGCAAGTTCTTCTTACCACAACTGTGGCTTCTATTCTGATTGACTAAAAATAGCAGAGTATGTTGGGATTATGAATTACATGTGGGCAACAGCTAATTCTTACTTCACTGTATCCTTAATTTAGGAAAGACATTGTTTTACCACAATATTTATGTTTGAACTCTTAGGGTGAACTGAAGATAAGTGTTCCTGAAATATCTGATATTGTACGTTTGGCTGAAAGAATTTCCAAGAGTCCTTCTACTTACTAAATTGCACACACACAAAAATCTGAGCTATTTTTGTCATTAATTTAGTTAACTTTGTTTTTCAGTTTTCCCAGGCACCAGATGATACACACCTAATACTGGCAGCATTTTAGTACTTTTTGATTCTTCTTTTACTAATAGAACTGCTATACCACACAAAGTGAGACTGCAAAGTCAGACCCATTAAGGTTTAAATCTAAAGCAACCCCCGAAGTCTCCTGAGTGTCGAAGGTGACAGGACTGTGGGGTGCTGTGCTCACTGGTAGATTCACCCTTTGATAAGTGCAGGGCTGACTGTGCCATAGGAGGGGGCCTGGCTGGAGGGCTCACGGGGGTGTGACTGGGAATGGTGAGTTCTCCTCCCCTGCTCCTCCCTTCTCTCTCTGCTTCCTGGTCGCCAGGAGGTGAGCACTCCCTCCGCCAGACCCTTCTACCCTGCTGTTCTTGCTAAGTCCATCTGGCTAAGCATGGACTGAAACCAGGGCCCAGACTCAACTTCTCTTCTTACTGTGGGTGTCTGTTAGTGCGACTCAGCAGTAAGGAACATGGCTGAGAAGCACAGGAATGAGTCTTAGAATATCACCAGGAATGTAAAGGATGAAGACACCATAAGAGAGAGAGCACCCGAGAAGACTGTACGATGGGCCAACAAAACTCACCAGCTCTGGAGCCCAAGCCTGTGCTGTGGAAACCGCGGCTGAGGGAAGGCGCAGGCAGCTACTGTCTGCCTCCCTCTTCTTCACCCTCCCGGCCACGTCCTTCAATAAATCTCTTGCATAGCTAATCTGGCATTTAGGTCTGGGACAGAAACCCCAAGTGAGTGAGTGTGGTAGGTGACAGCAACTGTGAGACCAACCTCTGTGAATCACTCACTCCCAGTCTAGGAGCAGAAAGAACGCCACGCCATGTTTAGAGAAGACACAGGGCATTCTCTGGCACCAGGCGGCAGGATGATGTTTAACAACTCACACAAGGTAACCGGGACAACAGTCTCAGGAAGAGGCATAGAGCGACAGGTGTGAGATTCCAGGCAGATTCCAGGCAGTCGACCAAGATGGGCCGCGATGCCAGCCAGGATGTGTGAACCACGGGCTACCGTTCACTTGTCCTGATGCAGCACGCTAGCTCATGCCTTTATCTCCACCTCAGCTCCATCCCTCACTTTCTCCTCTCACTAGCCAGGGATGTGAGCACCTCCCCTCCACCACACCTCCCCACAGAGCTTCCTGCCCTGAGCAGCCAACCCCAGCCTGAACTCATCTCATTGTGAGCTGAAATGAACCTCTCCTACTGTACACTGTGCATGTCCCAGGGGCAGGAGAGTGATGACGCAGCCCCCCAGGTCCATTTCCACGTTTGCACCGATGTCCTGCCGCCCCGCGCTCCCTCAGCTTCACTGTGGCCCTCCACTGAGTGTGAGGCGCACACTTGATTCTGCAGCTTAGCAGCTGAAACATTTCTCTTCAGCTTTATTTCTCCACCTGTTTTTCAAATGTGATTCCAAGGGATGGATGCACAGATGGATGGATGGACAGATGGACAGAAGGACGGACTGATGATGTTTTTGAGACAAGGTCTGGCTATGTAGTTCAGGTTGACCTTGAACTCACTATGTAGCCCAGGCTAGCCCCAAACTTTATATAATCCTCCTGCTTCCACCTCCTGAGTGCTGGGATGACAGGTGTGCACCAGGACACCCAGCTCTTTCTCAGCTTTTGTGTCTCCTTTTTCATTTCTTATACTAGACATTTCTCCCAATAAATTCCTTGTCATGACTTCTCATCTCTGAGGCTGCCTGTCCAGGAACTCAAACTGACCCAGAGGCCGTTCCTGGGAATGACACAAAGCCCTGCTGTCCCAGTTCACAAGGCATTTCACAGGATTAAGGAGGGAGCATAACTTATTGAACAAGAAGGTCATTTCTCTTAAGGAACATTTTCCAGAAAGCCATGCTCCGTAAGTCAAAAATTCTAGATTTGCTACCCCAGAGAGGCCAGGTGCATCCATAGATAACGCTTCTTTATCTGTCACCATTCAATCACATCAGGAAGGAAGTGATCACAGAGGGACATCCCCTCATGGCCCCATCGGAAACGTGACGCATTTATCTCCTCTAGTACTGGGTTCTGTGGGCTTCACTGGATCCCTACACTGCCCGCAGAAGGAAAGGAGCAGAGCAGAGCTTCCTTGGAGGAAGCCTGGAACAGTGAGAAACAGGCCCCATGGGTGCGTTTTTTTCTCATTTTCTTTTCCCAGATAAAGTATCCTGATATGTGATTTGTATAATTTCTTGGGGACAAGCCTGGGAAATAAAACCAATAGATGCAGGTAACCAGTTCAATAGTACAGTCTCTTGAACATGACTCTTCTCCGTAGCCAGTGATAGTGGGTAGTTTTACAGTTCTGCACATGCTCAACTCTTTTCCTCCATACTGTTACATCACAGACTATTGTATTAGTTTATTTTCATTATGTGCCTTTTTACTGTCCACAATCTAAGTGATGTAATCATCAGCAAAAGCAATTTTTTAAAAGTACATGTGACCTCAAAAATAACATTGCTTAGAAATAATATATGCATTTGATTTATTAAAAAAACTATAAAACCAATAAAATGTGGATTTGACTCATAAAAATATAAGACTTTACTGGGAGACACTGAAAAAGTCATAAATAAATGGAAACAGTTCACACGTAGGAGGATAAAATATTATTATTCTTTCCATATTGTTCTCTATACCCCTTGTGGTAGCGAGTTGTAATAACAGATACACATTCTAGATAGAAAATTGATTCTGTAAATTATGAAAGTTCTACAACCTCAGAAAAACCAGGGTAATCCTAAAAGAGGGAGAACGCACAGAGAGAATAAAAGTAGGCAAAACTGTTCAGTAGAACATTATAATAAAATAGTACATTTCTTGGGTACATGAATATAAAATTGAAAAATGGGACCTAATCAACACAGTAAAACCAGAAATATATGGTGTGATGGTTTGGGTTTTTTTGTGAGGGGAAACAATATAATACAAGACACATATTTTATCAAATTATTTATAATAGTCACCCAAAGAATTATATTGAAGAAAGTGCAGGAAATCTGTCCACACACTAAAGACCAAAAAATCCAGCTGAGGGCCTGGATCCCATGACAATGTCCTGCATAAGTCCAGCTGAAGACCTAGAGCCCACGATGTCTCACACAGGCCTGTTTCATGGATCTGCACTGGGAAGGCACCAAAGATCAGTGGTGGAATCCAGAAAGTCTGTGCCAGTGGGATGAAAGATCTGTGCTAGCTGGCTAAGGGATCTCTGGAGCCAGGAAGCAATGCTCAGAAGAACCAGACAGCCATGCTTAGCAACAATGATGTCCTGAGCTCTTCCAATGATCAAGACAGCTGAGTTCCCAACAGGAAAGCCAATGCAGCAAGCTTCTCCAGGAGACTGAGCAGTGCACCATCTTCCCCTCCGGAGCCAGGAAGTGATACTCAGAGTGAGGACCAGAGCTCCTCCAAAGTGAACCGAAGCCATTCTCAGTGACAACAAGATCCTGAGCTACTTGGAGGGTTAAAACAGCTAAGTTTATCAAGACATCCACCATGACGAGCTCCTCCAAAAACCCATCAGCTCCTTACAGCTTCCACCAGCTCCAACAGCCTTTCTCCACTCCCAACAGCCTCTTTAGTCCCCAGAAAGCCTTCTTCTTCTTCTACGGGTCTGCCTCTTATGCTGCTGGCAACAATTCCCAGTAGAAATATGGAATGCAATAGATTTGATGATTTCATTATCTGGCCTAATTCCAAATGAGGAAAATTACACTAACCTCCACAGAGACCTATACACAAAAATAAATTCAGACTGAGTTGGGCAAAAACTTTTGAAATTTTAAAAGTAAACATAACACTTATTTTGTGGCCAGGAAGAGATTCTTAAATAAGATTTAATGCAATCAACAAAATTTGATAAGATTGGTTGCATTAGAACCAAGAACTTTTATATAACAAAGGAATCCTTGTAAAGATTAAATAGACAAGGACAAAGTCAATAAAGATACACAAGTATAGATACAGCTATGCCACAAATATGAAGACATGTATATAGTATGATGGAACAAATAGCACGGCACCAGCAAACCATTAATCTCTAGAATAGGGAAGAATGCAGGGTAATAAGCAGAAAATAAATACACCTGAAAATGATCAAAACTTAAGTGAATGTTTCACAGAAAAGAAATATGAATGTTGAACCATCACATGAAAGGAAAGAATGATGCCTGATGTGCTTTTACTGTTACACAGGTGAAAAAATCTATGCTCTAAGTATTTTTCAACTAGAAAAAGATGAAAGTAATTCACATTCACAAGCTGACTGATTAGAGAATACAGTACAAAAGCAAGTTTTTATTAAATGATTAATAGGATCTTCAGAAAAGCTGATAGAGGATTATATAGTTGACAGATATCTATATGCAAATAGAAAAATAGATGACATAGAAAGTCAGATTTTTAAAAGTAAATATTATAGAAAAAAATTTCAGTATTACAAAAATAATTTACAGTCATATATTTGCTGAAGAATATAAAATAGAAACATTTTTAAGATAGTATAAAATATAAAAGATTTTTACAAATCCCTCCAGGAAGGCCAGTCTTTCAGATAATTTCAAATCTAAAACTAAATTCAGATTTTACACAAAGATAAAATTACAACCCATTCAGACATATATCTAGACTTATAACGAGAGTGTACACACAGACCCCAAAGGATACGCTTAAGATTATATTCATCTCAAGCTCCTGCCTCAGCAGGGGGCAAAGAGAATGCTTACACCTGTCAGCAGAGGATAAGCAAGCAGAATGTTGCAGACGTGGATTCTCCATGAAAGCCTTTCTGTGGAGTGAAGGAGAATTTGAAAATGCAGGTATGAGTGAAACAAGTTGGCAAGAATGGAAACCCACTTAGATTTAAATACATTTAAAATACAAATACAACCACAGCACATGTGTCACCAGAATGGCTGAAACGAAACGAGTATCTGTCTGCAGAGGGGAAAGAGTCGACTCTGAGCGTGGAGGGTTGTGGTTACTTTTCTCACATCTGGGGACAGACCGCACACTCACACCTTAAAGGCAGAGGAGGGTTATTTCGGCTCATGGTGTTCAGAGGATTCACTCCGTGGTTGTCTGGCTCCAAGACAGGAAAGCATGCTGAAAGGTCTGGTGGAGAAAAGCTGCTCAAGTCATGGCAAGCAGGAAGCAGAGAAAAGCGAGGAGCGGGAGGAAGACGGACCCGTCCAGATCAGCGCAGTGACCGCCTCCTCCCGCCAGAACCCAGGCCCTACAGCAAACCCGCACTGCAACCCCGTGGTCCCAGCCCCTTCCTCACACGGGGTGCAACCGCTGGGGCCCGTGAGGGAAGGGGAGAAGGCCTCCAACAGTACACAGCCAGTGAGAGAGCTATTCCACTGAGGAAGGTGAGGATCTCAACCATGGCCTTATGTTTAATTTTTTTTTTTTTTTTTTTTTTTTTTTTTTTTTTTGTACTGGGAATTGAACTCTGGACCTTGTGCTTGCAAGGTAGGCACTTGTGTTGCTGAGCTATGTCCCCAGCCTCAGACTTATGTTTAAAAACATACCACACAAGTGTTGTGGAGAGCAACTGGAGTTCACTACAGGGTTGAAATCCACAGTAACACATGGGAAGCTGTGACAGTCCACACCCGCTCTGTGAGGACAAAGGGAGAGTCTTATGTTCCGAGGAGACAGCGAGTGCATTGGAAACCAGCCTCACACACTCTGCTGTCATGAAGTACATGTTTTATTCTATGGATGCATTTAGTATTTCAATTGCATGAAAGTCTTCATTTCGGGTAATGATTTTGGAGGTAACAGTTTTCTACAGCTACCAACGAAATAAACATTTCTGTCAAGTGCGTACAATACAAATATTTATAATATGACTTATTTTAGCATCTTTTCTTCCTTACAAGTTTCCTTCTCAGAAGATAATATATACAGTCAATTTAAACTCGAATTCTTAAGAGGGCCTGCAGGAATTTGTTTATTTGTTTTGTCATAGCTTGTTTTGTGGTGTACAGAAACTGAAAGCTGAGAACACAGAGAAGAACCTTGGGAAAGAGTTTGGGATCATCTAGTGTCTCAGTCAGGGCTCTCTGCAGAGAACTGTGTCAAGGAACTCTGGAGGCTGAGAACTTCCAGTCCACAGGAGGCAAGCCGGCATGCAGATAGCTGGGCTCTAAGTTAGGCCTGGGGCAGAAGGCTGACATCCCAGCTCATGCATTCAAGAGGAAAAGTTCTCTGTTAGTCGGACTTTTTTCCCACCCAGGTCTTGGACTAGTGGGTGAGGGCCATGCCCTCAGGATGCCCATTCAAAGGTCACTCTCCTCCCGCACACCCTTAGAGACACAGCTGGAATAAGGTTGGAGCAAACATCTGGGTAACCAAGGGCCCAGGCATGTTGCAACCTAAAACTACTCACTGTTCCTTGGGTACTTGAAAGTGTCCACATCTAACGAGACAGAAAGTCTACACTCGGTTTGTACAGCCCTAGAAACTGTTACCTATGTGCACCAACCCACTTAAATATTTACCAAGAGAACAGAAACCTATGTTGAGATGTCAGTCAGTACAGCACTAGAAGCCCCAGAAATGGAGAAGAGGATTACTTGATCGAGCAACATGAGTGAATACCAAGCTTACCTATGGAGAGAGCAAGAGCATCTCACAGGAGACGTAGTACGCTTCCCATTGAAACACCGTGCTCAAGACTGTAAGCCAGAGAGGAGGAGTGGGAGGGAGAGGAGGGCAGGAAAGGATGAGGGAAGGGAGGGGGAGGCAGATACTGAGAGATGGAGAATAAAAGTAGAAAGAGAAAAATAATAAAAGCACAAGAAGAAATGTATCAACAAAGTAAGTCAGAGTAACTTTGCCATGACTGCCCCTGTGAACAAAGGAACGAGGTACATATAGGACGGCAGGCGCAGGCCAACCCACGGGCATGGTAATGAGGTGCTTTTCCACCCGAGTGTTAGGAATGCGATGTTCTCTTTAATATTCTTTAAAGTATGCGCCTGTGTTTTATAGGCTTTTATGAGCCTGCTCTATGTTATACAACACCTTTACAAAACAGCATTTGGGATACCAGCTTAGATTATTTGTGAGGCTCCTTTGGAATCAAAACTTGTTAAAAGTTCTGTGTAATATTTATTTGCTTAACTTTAAGGAAATTTATACCTCAGTGCAGCTTCATGCAGGCTATTCACTAGCGGAATGGAATTAGGTTTCTGTGGAAAGAGTATATTATTGAGTTTCACAGCCAAACCCCTCAGGTGACTGTCTGCTCATGGCCATCCAGGCCGCTGGAAGGAAATCCATAACAGCGAGATCTCCACCACAGCCACACTGGAGCTTCATTATTGTTCCTTGCTTACACGCTGTCACGCTGTTCTCCCTTCATATCTACGATGTTAAAATACTAAAGCACACATAACGATATGAATAGTTCTTACGCGAAATTCATCTCTAGGGCTGGAACAATCACAGCTCACCTCCGGCTAGCAGATCTCTGGCCACACTGCAGTAGAGGAGAGAGAGTCCATTACTACCGCTGTCCTCAACTAGGCCTGAAAACTCATGTTTAGACCTTCAGACTTCTCTCGTTAAAATCAGAGCTGAACACATGCATGTGTGCAGCAACGTTTTAGTAGAGAAGTTGGTTAGAATCAGTGAGATTGGTGTTGGTGGACATAGATACATGCTCACCAATGAGACTTCAGTTTTAATCAGGACTGACAAAATAACCTTCAGTAATATTTTATGTACCTAAAATAATTGTTTTATCACATCTATCTCTTATGCATTCATAGATTTTTCTTTCCCTCTTTCTCAGACATGTTTTATAAAGGGAGCTATAGAAGAGGTCAGAGGTTGCATTTCACAATGTTAAAGCAATGGAAACATGGACATCTATGAGGTACAAACTGATAATCATTAATAAATGGCATAAGGAAGTGATAAAAATGGGCATCGAGATGAATATGCCCTTTTGAGATGAAGGAATACAAGTGGGAAGTAAACACGTGACAAATTGTTCAAAGTCACCAGCCATTCGAGAGATGCAAATTAAAACACTGCTGAGATCCCCTCTCACCCCAGAAAGACAGGCTGTTACCAAGAACTCAGCCAACAACAAAGGCTGGAGGGGCTGTGGGGAAAAAGAAACTCTTCTCCACTGTTGGTGGGAGAGTAAACTGGTGCAACCCCTGTGAAAATCAGTGTGGAGAGTCCTCAAAAAACTAGGATTAGAGTCCCATTCAACCCAGCTGTTTCCCTTCTGGGCATTTTCCCAGGAGAATAAAAAACAGAATAAAAAAGCGATATACGTGCACCCACGTTTGTAACAGCACAATTTTGTATAGCTAAATCTTGGAAACAACCCAAATACCCAACAACTAAGAAATGGATAAAAAAAAAAAAAAATGTATTTTTATACAATGGAGTACTATTCAACCACAAAGAAGGATAAAATGGAGACTTTTATAGGTAAATGGATGCAACTTGAGACCATATTCGTAAGTGAAATAAATCAGAGTCATGTGTGTAGACATCACATTGTCTCCCTGGTATGAGAAAAAAAAAGAGTAAATAAAGACCAAAATGTAGAACAGATATTGGGAGATGGGAAGAAATTGTTCAAAAGGAAAGAGGAACTAGAGTAGGAGAAATGGGAAAGAAAGGAAGGGAAAATGAAAACATATACAACCTATACTACTAGTTTCTCTTAGTTCATTGAAAAGAAAGGTTTGTACCAATATCATTTGGAGAATTTTCTATGTCTATATCTTGTACTCTGAGTAACTACTTTGAAGATAACAATGTGTAATGTATTAACTATTGTTATTCTCCTATCATTTTGTTATGAAATTTTGTGGTTTTTCTATAAAATAAATTTTAAAAGTGACAAATAGAATTTTTCTACAGGGGTTGACTTTATATCAAAGTGAAGTGCACACATTAACACTTTTCAGAATAATGTCTGAAATATGTTGAGATATTTTGTTATTAATTTGATTAAATGGACACATCTTGAAATGTCAAATAATGGACCATTTAGTTGAAAAATATCTTTACTAATCCATAAAAATCAGCAAGATACCTTTCCTTCTGGTGTGCTGTATATTTTGTGAGCTGCATTTTAAAATGTTAAGATCGCTGTTTGATGAAGTTTTCCCTCCCTGTTACAGTGGACGATCTGCTCTGCCTCTTCAAGTCCAGAACATACTATTTTTCCCCAAGAACTTCAGGACAATCAAATTCAAATAAAAATCTAAAAAGCACATCAAAACCCATCTTGTTCACTGATCCACTTTGTTCTGAGTAAAGGGCATTCTTGTCTATCACTTTGGCATGAATTTCTAGCATTGCCTTTAAAACACTCCTTTTTAGAGAGGAAAGGGAAAGGGAGCAGCGTCCCATCTGCCCCACCCCTCACGGCCTCTCTCATCTCAGGCTGGCCCCTGCAGTCTCATTGTAACGCGACAGAAGCAGACAGCCTGTGGCCCTCCAGGGTGTCCTGCAGTCATGCCTGGCACAGGCACATTTTCTGGATCCCCAAAGTCACTGTCAGAGCCATGGGCCAGGACAAGCAGCCCTGCTCTGCGTTCGTGAGCGGGCAGGAGACAGGACAGGAGGTCGGGGTCAGGACTCCTGTGTGGAGAGCACACTGCTCCGGCTGAGTCCCCTTGTGCTCAGGGCCCAGTAGACAGCAGCATGCTCCTGCCACCTGCCTGGGGGCCTCCTGCCCATCTCCAGCGTGGTGCCTCCAGGCTGCTCTGGGCAGGGCGGCCATGAGGACCTATCTGGGACTGCAGGAAGAGCGTGATGCACAATCCTGTCAGACTCTGTGAAGACCCAGAGACACCTCACCTCAATGAACAAAGGCACATGCTGCCACTGTGTCTTGCAGAAAGTCCATGGACTGCCGCACAGAGCATCCCCCGTGGGAACAGCCCTGGAATACGCAGTTGCTCTCTCATTGGACCCTGGTTACAGCCTGCTGCAGGACATCCGACCTCCAGGCTCTGCGCTAAGACGGTGGGTGCACCCTAATTCTGTGACCTTGGCAGGCTGAATAACCTTTCAGTACTAACAGTCATTCTTCCATAAAATGCCAATAATCACTAACTCATGCAGTTTTGAGAAATTTCTGACATAGTGTGGATGAACATTCTTGCATGGTAAAGTAAACTACAAACTATTTATTATCATATGTATTGTTAGTTTTAACGCTATGAAATTTAATCTTAACACCTAATTTTGAACTTTCTCAGGGACATTGTTTTTTGTAACATCTGCAAAAATGCTATCTTCCAGGGTAAGCTGGGAACAGCTACCAAGAGTACCTTTGCACGAGCAGAAAGATCAGTGTCAGAGCTTGCATTTGGCAGCCTAAAACCAAAGCACAACGACAAATGACTGATCTTTGACAGAATATGGGGCAGCAGCCTGAATCCCTCGAGCCAAAAAGAAGGAATAACCTCATTACGTGCGTGGGATCCACTCCACAGCATTTGACACACCGCTCATGGTGTCTACCTTGCTGCAGTTTCCCTACTTTGACATCAGAACTTTGTCCCATGACTGAAGGCCTATATTGTTTGCCAGTGTTTGCAAATGGAATGTGTAGTACACACACCACATTTGTTCCTGTCAACAGCATTCCATTCCACGCCATCAGCAGGGAATTAAGCCATTATTAAAGCAATTATACAAGCACCAGCATTGTGCCCAAGATGTATTAATCTTACTGCTTATTAGATACACTACAGGGCAGAGGGGATGGAGGCAAGGATAGAAATGGGCACACCATTTTAATAGGCTAACCAAAATGTAATGAACTTGCTACCACAAAATATATCATCCTGGAGTCAGGTCTGAGACCTGCTCTCTGCTATAGGCAACCATTCATACAAGCTGTTTTGGAGGGGGAAGAATATGACATTCTAAAAATGGATATTGGAAGGTGCTGCAGAATTTTAGAATCAGAAAGGCATTTTAAAAGCAGAAGCAGATTTAATAGCTCTGGAGAGTTCTGAAGTTTTAATGAGGTGATGGTCCAAATAAATGACCAAGAAGGAATTAGCATGTGATACTCTAACATGGAGGCAGAGGAGCATGAGGAAATGCCCGCCCACATGGATGGAGGCTTGGGGAAGTGATCGCTCACCACCGAGGAAAGAAGGTGGAGAAGGACAGGAAGGTCCACTCAAAGAAGTGACCACAAACGTATGAATGCCTCGTGTCACGTAAGTCAAGAAAAGGAAGAGTGTGTTTCAAAACCTAGCCTGGCAGTGGGTTGTCCAGTGAAGGTGTAGAGAGCTGGAGAGTGGAAAAGCCCTTGAATGTACAGAATAAATGCACAAATGAGGTTTTCAGAGAACAGCTTCGGTAGAGAGGACACAGCAAAGCTTTGCCACAAAGACATAGGGCGTGGACTGGAGAAGGAATGCAAAGTGGAAAGAGAGAACGACGCATTTCAGTAGTAACAAAACAGCATGTGCTGTCCCGGCAAATCCCTTGAAAAGGTGCGTATGCCAAGTGTGAAGGCGGAAATTGAGGCAAGCACGCTTCATGCAAGTGACCTTTCCCAGACCGCCATCCACTGGTCGGATAGACTGCTGCTTACAAGACACATTACGAGTGACTCCTCCAAGGAAAATTCAGAGTAGAAGGCAAAAACTAAAGGGTCACAGTGTAAGGGTCGTGACACTCGCCACGTGAAGGAAGACTCCAAGAGACGTTCTCTCATGCAAAAAGCAAGGGGATTTTTATTCACCAAGCATGCATGGGGCTCACTGAGCTCTCAGGAACAGAGAGCCCCGAGCCAGGTTAGCTCTGGCTTTTTAACCCGAAAAACCACAAAGGAGGGTTGTTGCAAGCGTCACTACAGAAGCAGATAGCATTGGTTAGTTCATAACTAACCAATGGGGGGGGGGAGCGGTGTGCAGGAATGCGGAGGTCTTCCGCTCATGGACAGAGGAGGGGAAGGCGCTCTGTGTCAACACAAGATGTTCTTTCTCCCAAGGACAGGAGATAATGTCCGGACATTCCCAGGGTCTCCTTTCCGGGCAATCTCATGCTGCTTATCTATGGGTCAGAAGCCAGCTGGTTCCCACAAAAATC